>NC_058418.1:7877681-7906046 GCF_002201575.2 Neomonachus schauinslandi
TAAAAAAAAAAAAAAGATTTTATTGATTTCTTTGATAGAGAAAGAGAGAGAGAGAGCATGAGCAAGGGGAGGGGCAGAGGGAGAAACAGACTCTCCGCTAAGCAGGGAGCCCGACGTGGGGCTCGATCCCAGAAGCCTGGGATCATGACCCAAGCCAAAGGCAGATGCTTAACAACTGAGCCACCCAGGCGCCCCCCAGAATTCACATTCTTAAATCGAATTTCTGTCTTAAAATTTCTCACTCAGGCTCCATGTTAGGCAGTTAGGGTCCCCCCGGTGACAAGTGGCAGGGCAAGCGTTTACGGAGCTTCCGTGCGAAGCAGGTGCCGTGCTCACAGGCCCCACACTTGCTCGCACCATTCCGTCCTCACGAAGCACTGAGTGTCCCCGGCATACAGCTGGGGAGGTAGAGCCCGGCCGCCGAGGTCACTGGGCCGGGGTCACACAGCCCCTGAGTTGGGGGCTGGGATTTGAACCCTGCCGTCTGGTACTCGAATCTACACCCCGTCTCTACTGCCCTGCCTCTTGGCCCTGAGGGTAAGAACAGAACAACAGCCTAGATCACAGCTACCAGACTGGCGTTCCTTAAGCACTTAGTATGCTCCAGGTACAGTCCTAAGTGCTTTATTCCCTTAGTTTAATCTTTATGCTTAGCCCCATTGAATGGATCAGGAAGCCAAGGCTGGAGGGGCAGGCACGGGGAGGAGACCTGAGCTAGGGACCTGCTGCCGTGAGTGGCCTGGGGGCTAAAGCCCAGGAGGGTCTCCATCCTCGCCCCCTCCCCCAGGTGGATGGTGAGAAGGGGATCTCCCTTCGCTTCCCTCGGTTTATCCGCGTCCGTGAAGACAAGAAGCCCGAGGAGGCCACCACCAGTGCCCAGGTGAGGCCCCAGCCGGGGTGGGCTTGCCTGGCTGGACCAGCTTCTCTCGGTGGCGGATTCTGGAACGGGGTGGGGGCAACCCTGGGGCTTCTGACCGCCGCCCCCCGCCTGCTGTCCTCAGGTGGCCTCCCTGTACAGGAAGCAGAGTCAGATTCAGAACCAGCAGGGCGCGGACTTGGACTCCGACCCGGAAGATTTCTACTAGGCTCCTGCCTGCCCAGGGGCTGGGGGCGGGGCGCGCGGAGGTGGGGACGCGGGGGTGTCCTGTTGCTCGGCGGACCTGGTGTTGCGGCCGCGTGGGTTTGGAGTGTCACGGGTGTGCGTGTGTGTGTGTGTGTGTGTGTGAGGGGATGGCTTAAGCGGAGCCTGGGACTTATTTGCTCATTTCTTTCAATAAATATTGAACACCCATTGTCGTGTCAGGGTGTGTGCTGGGCTCTGGGGGGACAGTTCCAGGAGCTCCCGCGTGGGTGGCGTGCGGCGGGCAGCGTGCTAGCACCTTCCTGAATTCTCCGCGGCGCTGGAAACACCCTGCATCCACGCTGGGAAGCAGGATGAGCACCAGAAATGCGGCCAGTGTACCTGACAACTGAGCCATTGTGGATTTTACTTCATTTTCATGAGTTTTCCTGTAAGCAGCCGCACACGGTGAGTGGCTGTCGTAGGGGACTGTGGCGGCCTAGACCGTGAACGTTAACTCGAGTAACGTGCAGCGCCCCTGCCAGGCAGGCAGTGTGGGGGGCCCTGCTCCAAGGATGGGGGGAGCGCAGAGCAGGGAAGTGGGCACCCAGGCCCGCACCGGGGTTCTGACCCAGCAGCCTGGCACTGGGCCCCAGCCTCGTGGGAGACAGTGCAGTGACTGTGTGAGGCCCCCCCAGCTCTGGCGCCCACCGACTGGGGACTGCTGATTCTGGGGCCTGAGCCGTGAGGTTTGCTCATCCTTGGGTCCCCAGCCCTGGCACAATGCCCAGCATGTAGTTGGTGCTGGTTTTCCTGATCAAAAAGGAGACCTGGTTGAGCAGCCCTGCCTGCCTGCCTGCCTGCCTGCCTCAACTACTGTGGATGTGATGGTTGGAGCCTGGGCCACCACCTTGTGATCATGAGGAACAAGCCAGGAGACTCAGGGAAAGTAGCCACTCTCTCTTAACCGGTGACCCAGGGGCCAGCTGCTGCCCAGCGGGCTTCTGGTTGGGGTGGGGTGCGAGGTGAAGGAATAGTTACGATGCGTAACCCAGTGTGACTACCCCACTGTGAAATGGCTTTTGTTTCTCACGGCCAGAAGAGTTTCTGACTGATACAGTTCTACCTCAGAGAACTAGCAAATTAACGTGCATCCATATTTACCAAACTCAACATGTTTAAGGCAAAATAACACTGGTGTTGAGTGCTATGTGTCTGGGGATGCCCACGTCTGTCTGGCTCTGTGTACAGCCTCGTGGTTCCCTTAGGCATGGAACCCAGTCTTCCTGAGGAAAGGGGGCCGGGGACATGCTCTTCCTCCCCACACCCCTGCAGACCCCTGTGAACACCCTGCCCTGAGCAGCCATGGCTGCCTGGCCCTCCACCAGGGCTGGGCAGGGACGTCCTCACCAAAGACACTCGACAATCCCACCGGATAGGAATTTTTATTACCCCATTTGACGGATGGGGACACTGAGGCACGGGGATGTAAGTTACTTTCCCTAGGTCCACTATCGAAGAGATGGAGGGCCAGGATTTGGTCCGGGTGGTCCGCAGGAGGCCCTGTGCCCAGAGTGCCTCTCATGGGGAGCCTTGCGTGCCCCCTCGAGGGTGTGGAACCTAATCCTGCAGGCAGTGAAGGTCTGGGAGTGACAAGAGCCTGCTGATGGCTGGAGATGAGGATGGTAAAGGGATGAGGCTGGGGCGAGCGGGCCGGGGTCGGGGAGGGCAGCTAGAACATCTAACCCCTGGTGAAATGCTTCTAGAACTTGTCGAAACCATCAAGGGCAGACGGTGCTCGGAGCTGAGTCCTGGGGAGTGTGTGCAGGGCACCCTGCCGTGCCCCTCCATGCAGTTTCCCAGGGGCCCAGTGCAGAGCAGGGCAGCAGGGGACGGGGGCAGGAGTACTCATTCATAATTGCGCATGAACCGAATTTATAATTTTGATTTGTCACGTTACTGATGACGTTCATTTGAATCATTTCATTAAGATACTGTCTGCTCGGTGTCCCTATAAAGTGACCCTCCTTTGCAATTAGCATATTGTAAGGGGATACCTTGTGCGATGTAAATAAATATTGTCAAGCTTGGCACTTTTTTATTGCTGTCTGTATGGATTCCTGGTTTCCTGTCATACCCTATATACTCTGTTGTTATTTATTTGGATTTTCAAATTGCCCCTGATACGGTCACTGGAGCTTCTTCAGGCTGACCTCTGTGTTCCTTGCCGTGACCCCACAACGGTGTCCTTGCTTTACGGCACAAGAGGTTTTAGACTCATGCTTGTCCTGCTCCAGACATGGGAGCAGCCCTGTCTCCCAGGACTTGGCTCCTTTTCGTGGAGAATGGGATTTAGAAGTCAAGCCCCGGTAGCTGGAGGCGTCCCTGCTTCTGTGTCCTCTTAGCTCGACGACATACATACCAGTGTCCCCGTGCACACCGTGATGTCTGTTTATTGTTATATCCCTCTCTGTATGGAAACCCACCAGTACAAACCAGTGCCTCCACCCAACACCACAGACTCCTTCCGCACCGCCGTCCCGCTCGGCGGGGCCGCCCTTCTCACCCTGACCCCGTGTCCACACCCTACGCGGTGCTGCCCCCGCGAGCGGACATCCTCGGGACCTGCATTACACACCTCCTCAGTCTGCTCCTACTCTCGCAGGGCCCGCCGGGCTCCCCTCCCACGGCGCATCCTCACCCCCCCAGGCCCCAACACCCTGGGCCCTGCTGCCCCTCGGTGGGCACCCCCTCACTCCCTATTTGAACTCTGGCTCCCTGTCTGGATCCCCTCCCAGCCCCCGGGGCTTGGAGTGAGCACCCCGCAGGCTCGCTGGAATGCGAATGAATGGGTGCCCTCTGCTCTAATCCCCGGTTTCGAAACCATCCAGTTCTATTCTGGGGATAAAAGGTCAGAGGCTGAGACTGGTGCCCCCTCCACCTCACTCAAGCCAGATGGGGAGGCAGGAACAGCTCTGATCCCTCCCCAACCCCTGGAGAGATTTCTGATCCAGCTGTCACGGCTCTCGGGCACCAGGACCGAGAGAGAGGCCCAGAGAGGCAGGAAGACTTGGCAAAGGAGTGCCAGGGAAGATAAGGAGGCCGAGCCGCTGAGGGGGACGGGAAGGAGGGGGCCAGGAGGAGGGGGAGCCGACTGGAGCCTGGTGCCTGGTGCCTGGTGCACCCTGCCGTGCCCCTCCATGCAGTTTCCCATGGGCCCCGCCTGCATCTTCTTGAGGAAAGGCATCGCTGAGAAACAGCGGGTGAGGTGGTGGACAAGGCGGAAGGGCAGGGCAAAGGGAGCTGGGTGTGGGGGAAGAAGGGGCGTGACAGGTGCAAGGGACCAGGAGCCGATGGGGGGGGCACAGGCGGGGGCGCGTGACTGAGAAGGTAGAGTTCGGGGAGCTCCGTGGGCCAGTGAGGTGGGTGAGGGTGAAATCAGAAGTCAGCAGCAAAAAGGAGAGAGGGAGAAGACCCACCAATAAAAGGGAAACTGGGATGTCCCTGTCCGTCACCACCCGTTTCTGTGGACACCCAGAGAGAGCGAGGACGACGATGACATTAGCTGCCACTTAACCAAGGCACTGCGGCCTGCCCGGCCCTGCGCAAAGGGCTGTGCTTTCCTGCTGTCATTTCATCCTCAGGACCACCTTGTAAGGCTGGCCGCCCTTGCGTTCCCATTTCACAGATGCAGGCACTGAGGCTGAGGCACAAAGCCCCTTGCCTTATACAGTTACTGAGTGGCAGGGTCCAGTCAGGTCACTTTGATTCCAAGGGGCTTACATTTCCTTGCTAGGCTTTCAGGCGACCAGAGAGAGGGAGGGAGGGAGGGAGACGGGGGAGGGGATAATAAGAAAGAGAAGCTGGGGGGAAGGCTCCAAGGATAAAGGGAGAGGCCAGAGGCTGGTGGGGTTCCCCAGGTGGCGTGCCCCGTACCCAATGATCATCCTGCCTGGATGCCACTGAACACTGGTCCCACGCAAACGGCTTCTAACCCTTGGGAGAAAGAATGGGGTGGGTGGGGCAAGAATCAAGGGGGTGTAGTGGAAAGAATTTTGACTCAGAATTCAAATCTCAGCACTTGCTGCACCTGACGTCGAGGGAGTGATTTAATGTCTCCCTGCCCTGGGAGGGGCTCTGCCACTTAGGAGCTGTGTGACCTCAGGTTGTTTCCTTAATCTCTCTGTTCCTCAGCTTCCTCTCAAGTAAGATGGGAACGCTGTTTGGTCCTACCTCCCCTACCTACCTCTGGGGTTTAAACGAAATTGGCACTCTGAGCGCGGGTTAGCTGTGATTCCAAGCCTCGCTTTCTTGTCCCAGAGAAAGGAGGGGATTGGATGCCCTGGCCCCTTGCAGCACAATGGGATGGATGTCTGTTCAGGAAAGACAGAGGGAGAGATCAAGATTCCGGGATAGGAGAGAGGAAATGGGAAGTGATGAGGAAGAGGGCGAGAAGCAGTCAGGTGTAGGAGTCAGGAAGTGGGAGAAGGAAGAGGATGGGGAGGTGGAGGAGAAACAGGAAAGGGGAGGGGTCACTCGGAGGAGGGAGGGGACGATGCATTTGGAGAAGTGGATATTGGATCCCTAACCTCCTCCAAATTCCCTCTCCCCTGCATTCCTTTCCAGGAAAGACCCCTGGGACAAGATGAGATCGAAGGTAACCTCTGTCCCCAAATGCCGCCTCATCGTCATCCGCCACTAGGCTGCTCTCTGTGCATCTCAGGGTAGACCCTTCCCACGAAAGCTTCACAACCCTCTCTCCTCCACTCAGCCGTGATTTTGCGGAACTCCTTTTGATGGTCACTTAGGAGTCTCCCAAAGTGTTTAGAAGGCACGCCCATCCCTAAGTGTCTCAGAGACCCAGGAGGGACACAAGCATGAGTTGTTTTTTTTTTTTAAAGATTTTATTTATTTGAGAGCGAGAATGAGAGACAGCATGAGAGGGAGGAGGGTCAGAGGGAGAAGCAGGCTCCCCGCCGAGCAGGGAGCCCGATGCGGGACTCGATCCCGGGACTCCAGGATCATGACCTGAGCCGAAGGCAGTCGCCCAACCAACTGAGCCACCCAGGCGCCCACAAGCATGAGTTTTAAGATGAATCAAAACTGTTGGTTTTTCTTTTGGTGGTTTGGAAGTTTCCCATAATGTCGCCCCAGAATTTGGAGGACCGCGGTGCTGTCACTTTGCGGTCTCACGGATCATTCCTCTTGCACATTTCGATCTTGCACGTTGCAATCTCCACCTGCATTTTATACATCACTCCTTTTTGAAATTTTGGTTTTCAAAGATGTCTTCTCCTTTGCAGAGTCTCTAGTTGGTGCCTCCCTGATGGTTTCAAGGGATGCAAGTCTTCCCCATGGATTGTTTCAGGTTCCCCCAAAGTTCTTCTCTCTTAATTTTCAGAGCTTCAGGAAGCATTTCTTGAGTTTGACAAGGACAGAGATGGGTTCATCTCCTGTAAGGATTTGGGGAATCTCATGAGGACGATGGGTTACATGCCCACGGAGATGGAGCTGACTGAACTGGGCCAGCAAATCCGCATGAACTGTGAGGCCAGGGCTGGAAGAACCACTGGGGGTGGGGGTGGGCTATGGTGGAAGGGGGAAGAGGATAGGGGTCACTAGGAGTCTAGAAGCAAACAATCCAGGCTGGACTCAGGGAGACAGCATTTGAAGTGGATAAAAGGGTGACTCTTAGAGGCAGATCTGGATCCAAGACCCACTTCTATCATTTACTGATTGTGGTGCTTTTGAAACGTGGAGTCAGCCCCCACTCTTGAGTCTCAGTTTCCCCACCTGTCAGGCAGAGGTGATGTCACTCCTTGTGGGATTTCGATAAAGGAGCTGATGCAGGTCAGGCTTAGCCTCCAGTAGTGGTGATCGATGGAGGTCACTACCATGACCACTGAGACGCATCAGTAGAGGGCAAGATTGGAACCACATTTGCTGCTGTAAACAAACTTGGGATGGATTTCAGAGCTCATTTTGAGAAGGAAGCTGGGACAGAATTGCTCTGGGGTTTGCTTCCAGGCGTGCCACAGAGGAAACAAGGTTGAACACGGATGGGATCGTGTTCCTATCTGGAAGCAATTTGGCTCCCACTGAATTCATGCTCCCCCTTCTACAGACCAACAGACAAGCAAATGTAGATCTGAACCAATTAAGAGACTTGCCTAAGGTCACAGGGACAGCTAGTGACTTCCACCCACACACCCATCCATCCGGGTTCGGATTAGAGGGACCCTGGGGCCTGGGTTGGCTGAGAGGGAAAGCTCTCAGAAGACAGAGAGATCAGAGCAGGTCTCCCTCTTGAACAGACTTTGAAGGGTCCAGCGAGGTCATGGGGGGTTGATTACGTGGAATCTCACTAGACCTGCCTCTTCTGTCCTCAGTGGGTGGCCGTGTCGACTTTGACGATTTTGTGGAGCTCATGACTCCCAAACTGCTTGCAGAAACAGCAGGGATGATCGGTATCCAGGAGATGAGAGACGCCTTCAAGGAAGTGAGTTAAGAGTTTCATGGTGTTGGTGCTTGAAGGAAACCCCAGGGGTCTACGATTGGTCTTCAAGTGTGGACGGAACCCACCCAAACCAAGTTTTTTGGAAACTATAATGGGATTTATAGGGAAGGAAAATGACGTCTTCCAAACACTTGCAAGGCACAAGGTCCCCTACATATATTCTCTAGTTTAATCATCATAAAGAACAGTAGGGGTAAGCCGCCACTTACCACAGTTACGCATACGAGGACATTGAGGCTCATGGAATTTACAAATCTTACCCGAGGTCTTGCCATCCCCAGAATACATGTTAGGACCTCTAATCTCCAAGCCCACAATGGGAAGAAGAAATCCAATAATTTGAGATCCCAGAGGGGAATGCAAAGAGATAATCTGGTTTAACCCACCTGTAGAGACACTTAGAAAATGAGACCCAGGGAGGGTAAGGGGCTTGCTGAAATTCGCTTTCATCCCCTAATAAAATACATTCCTCAGGGGCACCTGGGTGGCTCAATTGGTTAAGCATCTGACTCTTGGTTTCGGCTCAGGTCATGATCTTGGGGTCGTGGATCAAGCCCCATGTCGGACTCCACGCTCAGCACAGAGTCTGTTTGTCCGTCTCCCTCTCCCTCTGCTTCTCCCCCAGCTCACGCCGTCTCGCTCTCTCTCTCTTAAATAGATAAATAGAATCTTTAAAAATAAATAAATAAATAAAGCTCTTTCCTCAGAGCTTTCAATATAGGAGGCAAAAATAAAGAATAGTGTAGGCTTTGGAAGGAAAGACTTTGGAGCTGTGCAAACATGGGTCCAAATCCCAGGAAGATCTCCCCCTACCAGCTGTGTGATTTTTTTTTTCTGTCCCAGCTTCACATAGAGGCCCAGAGCTGCATGGTCCAACAAAACTTCCTGGGATCTCGAAACGCTCTGTCCAAAATGCAGCCCCTGGCCATATATGTCGAGCCCTCGATATATGGCAAGTGTGACTGAGGAACTCATTTTTTTCATTTTATCTAATTTTGATTAGTTAGTTTTTTTTTTTTAAAGATTTTATTTATTTATTTGACAGAGAGAGACAGCGAGAGAGGGAACACAAGCAGGGGGAGTGGGAGAGGGAGAAGCAGGCTTCCTGCTGAGCAGGGAGCCCGATGTAGGGCTCAATCCCAGGACCCTGGGATGATGACCTGAGCCGAAGGCAGCCGCTTAACAACTGAGCCACCCAGGCGCCCCTAAATTTGATTAGTTTCAATTCGATTATTTATTTAATTTCCGTTTACATTCAACAGAATATAAATTCAACTTGTTTGAATTTAAAAACAAATATGCAATTCAGTTACTGGGAAACATTCCTTTTGGAAAACCTTGGGTGGGTGGATCTACCTTTTCTTTTTTCTTTTTTTTTTTAAGATTTTATTTGAGAGAGAGAGAGCACAAGCAGGGGGTAGGGGCAGAGGGAGAGGGAGAAGCAGACACCCCACTGAGCAGGGAGCCTGACATAGGGCTCGATCCCAGGACCCTGAGATCCTGACCTGAGCTGAAGGCAGACGCTTAACCCACCGAGCCACCCAGGCGCCTGATTTGTTTTAAATGAACATGAACGCAAGGCCCTGATGTGTGGACCACGATGGGAGCCAGAGGACCAATCAGGGGGGCTGTCATGACAGTCCAGGCAGGAGATGATTGTGGCTTCGGCCAGGTTAGCATCAGCGTCCCCTGCTCGGGACATAGAACGTACGAGACTTTCTGGTAGATTGGTTAAGGGTGTGCAGCGTGGAGGCTTGAAAACAGTTAATTAATTCAGCCAATATTTATGCGGTGCGTGCCGTGTGGCAGGCACTGTCTGGGGGCTGGGCCCGGGGCAGTGAACAAGACCGTGCAGATGACCCGCCTTCTGCGAGCTGACACGCCAGTGTGCCGTGTGCAAAAGCCCTTAGCTTAGTTCCTGACCCACAGCAAATGGTCAGTAAACAGTGCCCTTGTTGTGCTGACATCACGTGATCGCTCTGTTCTGCTCAGTTTGACACCAACGGAGACGGGGAGATCACCCTCGGGGAGCTGCAGCAGGCCATGCAGAGGCTCCTGGGAGAGAAGCTCACGCCCCGAGAGATCTCGGAGGTTGTGCAGGAGGCCGACGTGAACGGAGACGGTACCGTCGACTTTGAAGGTGACATTGCGTGGGGACAGCTACTGGCAGATGCTTAACCCGCTGAGCCACCCAGGGGCCACGACAAAAGCTAAATTCTTAATCCAGTATTCAAGTGCACCCATGGTCTGCCCCCCACCCACTCCACATTTCGACAGCCTCTCTCTGAGTCGCTGTGCTCTGGGGCACCCTTGGCCCCTGCTCTGTGTCCTCAAAATCCTGTTCCTTTCTCCCTGACCTTCCTTCTGCTTCCTGCACCTTCCCCATCAGTGCATTCTCAGGTCTTAGCTATCCCTCGGGAATCATCTGCTCCTCTCCCTTCAAAGGGAGTAATCACTGCAGACCTTGCTGCTTTGAGTTGAGTTTGACCTCCCGGGCTGTCAAATCCTGGAGGGGGTAAGTGATGTTCTCTGAACCATCTGTTCTCTCATTCCCAAAAGGGAAGCTTGGTAGATATTTATTGCATGACCGCAACTTAGTAAATGATTGCTGGTTGCCTGCTGGATCTCACCAGGGTCAGGTGTACCGGGGGCATCACTGGAAATCTGGACGAGGTAGGAGACAGATCCCCAAGCAGGGGAGGGACAGATTGACCTCAGGACCTGGGTGGGGCCCTGGAGTTCACCTGGCATGGAGTCATGGAGCAGAGTCAGGGGCACCCTGCGTTCCTTCCAAGCTTTGCCACTTACCGTCCACATGATCTCAGGTGCACTGGTCAACCTCACTGGCCTCTGTTTGCTCATCTGTAAAATGATATTTACTCCTCCAGAACTGGTTGAAAAGATGGAATCAGATAATCATAGTTATTACTGAGCAGTCCATGTGTCTATAAGCATGATCGTGTTTAACCATCTGAAAGACTATAGAAGGTATATGGTAGTCCTGTGACTCCCAGTTTGGAGATGAAGAAACAGGTACACGGGGTCGTCGAGGACTTTCCTGAAGATCCCCCATGGCCCCTGACACACACAGTAAGGCCTCAAAAGTGAATGCTCGCTGTTCTTACAAATAGATGCCTCACCGGGGACTTTTCTTTGCAGAGTTTGTGAAGATGATGTCTCGCTGAGGAAGTTCCGGAAGCCCCATTCACTCCCCACCTGGCCAACGTGGATCAAGCACTTGCTGAGGACCAAATCCCGCCTGGGCCCTTCCAGGAGAGAGGGGGGCAGGGTGCGTGGTGACTGGCCCCACAGAGCATGAGCTGAGCCTAGCCCGAAAGTGATCGCTTTGCCCGGATGGCGGGGTGGGGTGAGGGGCACCTCTCTAGAATGAGATTAAGAAGGAAGAGTCTACGTATGGAAATGAGATTGGGACTAGGGTCAGTGCCGCTCCGCCAATTCCAAAGGTTAATGACATCTTTTGACTGCGTGGTCCCTAACGCCTATGACCCTCCAGAGTCTCTTCCCCAGCGTCCTCTTGGGTCCAACTCCCAAAAAAGTTCAGCCTGTAGTCCACCCTTCCCTGTTGTTGCTTCCGATCTCCTCAGTTTCTTTCTGTCAGTAAGAGAGAGGCATGCCAATCTTGGGGCTACAAACGGGGTTCCTGATAAGACTGGGCTTGCAAATGGTTAATTAAAGAGGCTTCCAAAGTGAGCTTAGCCCGTTTTGTTGATTTCCCGGAAGCTCGGTCTGTTTTTTCCCTCCGGCCTCCTACTTCCTTTTCCTTGTGTAAGATACTCAGGCCACTGAATTAAATCATAAATCTGGATTACCAAGGTTTAGAGCAAGCTGATCCCTGGAGGGGGGGGGAGGTTAATCCCCTGCAAAATATCATCATGTAAAGAGAGGGAGGGCGAGGAGTTCTCAAATTCTCAGCTCAGCCAGGTGGTGTGGAAACCGTTCCTGGGAACCCCAGCCCCCCTGTGTGTCCGCCCTGGGCACTCTGGGAGATTGCCTCTGTTAGGGGGGACGTTGTGCCAGCCCTCACACCCTGACGCTGACCTGCGCCCTGAAATGGGAGGGTCTCTTGCTCCTCACCTCCATCTGCAGGCAGGATGCTCCAGGAACACAAGGTCCCTGAAGTACAGGATTCATGTCCCACCTTCTGCCAGTTTTTTCGCACGTTTGAAACCCACTAAGTAGATATATACAAAGGGTCATCAGGTTCAATAGCCTTGTTTCATAAAATTAAAATTAAAATTTCCTTTTGCCCTTCCTCCCTTCCTCCCTCCTTCCCTCCCTCCCTTGCTTCCTTGCTTCCTTCCTTCCTTCCTTTCTGTCTTCCTTCCTGTCTTCTTTCCTTCCTCCCTGTCTTCCTTCCTTCCTCCCTGTCTTCCTTCCTTCCTTCCTTCCTGTCTTCCTTCCTTCCTCCCTGTCTTCCTTCCTTCCTGTCTTCCTTCCTTCCTTCCTGTCTTCCTTCCTTCCTCCCTGTCTTCCTTCCTTCCTTCCTTTCTGTCTTCCTTCCTTCCTCCCTGTCTTCTTTCCCTCCTGCACTTCATTTATTCAACAGCGACGTATGAAGTGCTTGCTGTGGGCACACTTCCAAACATGGGGCTCCCTTGGTGAATGAAATACACGATCCCCGCCTCCTGGGAGCTTACATTATAAAGGGAGGAAACAGACATGGAACAAAATACCTGAGTATGGTAGAAGATGGTAAGAGATATGCAGAAAAATGGAGCAGGAAACTGGTCTAAGGGGTCTGAGAATGAGGAGGAGTCCCCATTCCACATAGGGTCGTCAGGGAGTCTACTGAGCACCAGGGGCATATCCAGGGGAAGAGCACTTCCAACACAGTGCAGGGTGAATGCAAAGGCCCTGAGGCAGGAATGTAGTTGACTGTGGTGGAGGAATGGTGAGAGGCCATGGTGGCTGGACAGGGGTAGGTGGTGGATCAGGGGTTAAACCGTGCATGTTTAGAGGCCAGTCTGAGGACCTTGGAGGATTCTGAGCAGAGGAATGACATAATCCAGATCATCCTTTAAAATATGGCTTCTGCCTCCTGTCTCAGCTCCATCTCATTCCATCCATATATCTGTCCATCTGTCCATCCCACTCACTCACTACTCACCTATTCAACATGATATTTGCTGAGTCCCTGCTCTATGCTGGGCATTATTTCAGGTGATGGAACTAGAGCAATGATAAGGTACTTGACCTCAAGGAGCTTATATTCTACAGCCACACAATCCAATGGGATCTTCTGTGATGATGGAATGTTCTAGATCTGCACTATTATGGTAGCCACTTGCCACATGTGGCTACTGAGTTTTAAATGTGGTGAGTGAGGCTGAGAAACTGAATTTTATTTATATTTTACGAAGTTAGCATTTTATCGACAATGATTTTATGAATGACTTCAGGAGGTCAAGGAGAAGGGGATTCCACACGAGCAAGGCACAGAGGCTGGAGTCAGGAAAAGGGCAGTGGCTGGAGTGTACTGAGTGAGGGGGCAGTGGTAGGAAGTGTGTGAGGGAAGGCTGGAGACAATGGGGGGGGCACACGTGGGATCAGGGGGCAGGAGAGCCAAGTTTCCTGTGACGTGTTTGTATGTGATTAAGGGAGGATTGATCATTTGGTTGTTCCTGAGCTACAGCGGAATGAGATCGTCGGGCTTCTCGAATGTCTATGCAACATCATTTTAGACAATCAGACTGGTACCAAATGTGGTTGAATGGTTAAACCTATCCCTGATGCCTGCGTGCAGTGTGGGATAGTGGTAGCAGTTGCTCAATGTTTTATGAGAGAGGAGGGATGGGGGAGAGCGGGCAGGGAGAGAGGGAGGAGAAGAACAACATGAGGATGCATCTGGGCTCACAGGGAAGCCGATTCTGTAATTAATTACTGATGTCTGCCACAGGCATGGGGAAGGAATAGTCAAGGTAGTCTTGCAATGAATTTTCTTTTTTTTTAAATTCTTTATTTAAATTCAGTTTAGTTAACATATACTGTATTATTAGTTTCAAGGGTAGAATTCAGTGATTTGTCAGTTGCATATAATACCCAGTGCTCATTACATCAAGTGCAATGAATTTTCTACCTTCTGTTTACTTACTAATTTATTTATTAATGATTTAACAAGTATCTATAAATGCTCCACCCAAATCTATGGGCTCCCAGAAAGAGAGAGCAGGCTGCAGTTAACTTCCAAGGGCCCCTGGGCTGAGAATCTGACCTCCCTCCATGAGACTCACCAACCCAGTCACCAACGCTTCCTTCACCACACATTCCAGTCCCTCACCATATCTCTCATTCCAGGAAGCACAAAGGGCAGCCCCGGGGTTAACTGTGGGCTCCTTTATTGGTGGTTATGCCACATTTCCCCTCTGTTCTTCACAAAGGACCAAGTGATTAAGCAAAATGGCGGACAAGGTGTTTCTAAAAGCGATTAAACTTGAAAGACTCAATGAAAAAGATGAAGCAGGTTCTAAACTTGGTATGTCCATCTTCCTCTGAAGATATTTGTCCTCCCTTGGAAAATAGAATCATAAGCCAGCATTCAGGTAATAGGTATGCACTGACTCAAAATGTAATGTGAATACAGAAGTATTGTATTGGGTTTCAAGACTGAATCAGAAGATGAGGCAGCAGAGCCAGGAGGGGTTAGACACCGCTGCCCCTCACCTGGCTCACGGGGGCTGGAAGCCACTGACCATGAGCACCTTAACTTCACCTCTACTAATAGGTTTGGTGGAAGAGGGATCCGAAGAAGATAGTTGTGCTCTGGTGGACAGGAGTCAGAGGTAGGGCACTAAAAATGTTCTTCATTCTAGCCACAGCCTGGGGATGACTCGTGGGTATTTTTGGTTTTGGTTTTGGTTTTGTTTTAGAGACAGAGAGTGTGTGTGCAAGTGGGGGGTGAGGGGGAGGCCAGAGGGAGAGAATCATGAGCAGACTCTGTGCTGAGCATGGAGCCTGACTCGAGGCTTGATCCCACAACCCTGAGATCATGACTCAAGCCAAAATCAAGAGACACTTAACTGGCTGAGCCACCCAGGCACACCAGCTTGTGGGTGTTTTTAAATATCCACCCTGTTAAGATGGTACCCAGAGCCCCAAGCCCACTCCTTTGCCTCTCCTCTATTCTGGGAAGATAATTTTCATGGCCAAGCCAAAATTCAGGAGGGGTCACTAATTTCGGTGTCACCCATAAGCCACATGCCTCGTAAGGGCAAATATTTCTAGAAACACCCCATCCACACATCTGATGAAAGGGCTTCTGTTTGTGTTTAAATCCCAGAACCACCGAGTGATTAGGCCAGTGGACCCATGCAGGGGTCTGGAGAGTTTCCACTGGCCTAAGAATATTGAAGGCAGAGGAAAGGGCTGGAAGGGGGAATGAGGTTGGTCCTGCAGAGGGAGTTGAAGACTTATGTGTGGAGGTGGGGGAGGGACCCACACGATGGAGAGCAGAAGTGACCCCCACCTTTTCCTCCTCTGGCTATTCAGTGATGCGGGTAGCAGATCAACAACCTGGTGCCATGTCCTCTGGGGACCAGAGAAATCCTGGTGGTCTCCTCTCAAGCTCATCTTTTCTTCTTACGTTCCAGTTCGAGAAATTCCATTTTCTTATCTTGCACACCCAAGACCTCCTGGACCTAAAACTTGGCAAGATGCCTTTCTGGGTCTGAAAGAGTTCGCCCACCTCCTTCTAATTTGGGAAGCTGTCCTAGTCTCCCCCCACCCCCACTTCACCTCATCTCTGGGACGTGGAGCCCACCCCGCTGGAAGGACACAGCATTGCCCCGGGTATGTTACGCATCTCACCTTTGCATCAGCAATACACCCAGGTGTGGTCCCGGTCATAGTTGTAAGAGGTTGCGCACCACGTAAGGTTCTGCTTTGTGCCTTTGTCAGTACAGTTAAAATAATTCTTGTTTTTATAGTTGAATGGGAAGTGGCAGGGAAAGCCAGGAACCAAGGAAGAAATTCCTAGGGAGAAGTAGGGGATAAGACAGTGGTTACCCCTGTGCCTTTACAGTATGGTGAAGGCTTAGGCTTCAGAGCCCACCCTAAAATCAAAATTGGGTCCACAATGCCTGTGGGTGTGTTGTTTGGCCACTGCTCAGAGGTGCCCATTAGTGGAGATAAATGCTGACCTAATCCTAAATATCATAGAGATTTTCTTCCCTGGGAAGCTTGTTGCGTTTAGCTCAATGGGGTGTGGAATGGGGAACAAGGGCAGAGTGAAAGCACAAGGGTTCCTGGCAGTGGGAGAGAGAAGGACAACGTCATGTCACCAGGGGAACCAGGGAGTGGAGTGGGAAGCATGGAGAGGACATATTACAGGGGCTCCTCTTTACTCACACATCCTCAATGTGTGAATTCGCCGCTTGCTAAAATTTATTTGGAACCCAAATCAATACTGGTGGGGCTTCTGCGGCCATGTGTGGACACACAGCACCCATGTTCCTAGCTGAAGCCCAGCAAGGCTGCACCCTGCCTTCTCCATGCAACTCTCGTGCTGTAGACAAGTGTTTAAAATGCCCAAGTGCAGTGCTGAAGAGCTGTCCATAGTCCTGAAGTGCAGGCGCTCTGGGATGTGCTTTCTGGGAAAATAGTATAATATATTTACAGGGAAATGTTCTATTTTCCTTCCTTGAGGGCTTCTGCCCTGATCATCCACCAAATCTACGTTTGTTCTCCTTTTTAAGCAAAATTATCCAAAACACGCAATGGCACCAAAAGATGGCCACATGACCTTTTCATGTCCTCCTAGAGCATTGTCTAAACAATCCCTAAGGGTCACCTGATTCTCTAGCTCAGTGTCAGCAAACTTTTTCTAGAAAGGGCCAGATGGTAGGTGTTTTCAGCTTCATGCCTCATACAGTCTTTATATATGGGCCCTAAAATATGAATTTCATATAATTTTTGTCTGTCACAAAATATGATCATTCTTCGGAATTTTTTCAACAATATAAAAATGTAAAAACAATTCTTAGGCTAGGGGCCAAAAGAAACATTGGTCCAGATGTGGCCCATAGGCAGGATGGGGTTCACAGACCCCTGCTCTAGGGAAATAGAACTTTGTCTGACTTACTACCTGCTGTTGATTGGAGGCCCCAACTCTGGAACTTGTAGAAGACTGATACATCGTGATGATTTTTGTTCAACAGAGATACCAATAATTTCTGTCTGGTAGACAAGATAACCACAAAGATTTGATTGCCCTTTAGATGTTAATGGATTTTGTGGCTAACTTAACAATCTTGCTTGCGCTCAATATTCTTCTCTTCACTGACTTCATGTATTTCTTATAATGTCCCCTGAATTGGCTTACCTATCCTTCTAGTTCCCCTATTAATAGATTTGTTTCTTTAAGTAGGCTCCATGCCCAGCGTGAAGCCCAGTGCAGGGCTTGATCTCATGACCCTAAGATCAAGACCTGAGATGAGATCAAGGGTTTGACACTTAACCAAATGAGCCACCCAGGCACCCCAGATTTTTTTTAAACCTTAACATGTGCTTACTCTGTTTGTACAAATGAGTATTTGGTGTTTCACATTTCGAAAATCTTATACTGACCTCTTTCTCTTGGATCTTAAGCAGCCCATATTTTGCCCATCACACAGTCGCATTATTTATGCCCTTTGCTCATCAGATCCATGAGGAGGAGACCCTGCATTACTCATCACCATATGCCCACATCCCAGCACGGTGTCTGGCACACAGTAGGGCTGGAGTAGATGTTTGCTGAGTAAATGAATGAAGGAATCCACCCGTGTCCACCCAGTCCCCTTCCCCGGATTACTAGTGTCAGCACAAAGGCTCCACTTTCCATCCTCATCCATGTTCTCGGTGGTTGGGCACCAGAACTTGTTGCTTTCATCTTCAAGGCACTCAAAGATTGTGCTATTTCTGTAGATGGAGGGGAAGATGCAGGGCTTGCTGAAAGAATTTCCCCCATACTCTGAAAATAATCATGGAAAGGTCACAGGGACAAGAAGAGACAATGAAAAGAGCTTCCATTTATCACACATGAACTAGGCACCATGTTTTATCTCATGAAAGGCAACATAACATTGAACGTGCCCAGTCAAGTTCCCGGTGATGTTATTATGTCCACTTTGCATACAACTGAGAACCCAAACTGTCAATGACCACACAGTTACTGTCTACCTGAACAAAGGCTTTTGTGTTCCACAGGCTTCATCAACAGAGTTATTGTGAGATTTAAGGATAAGTTTGGTAGGGTTAAGGACACAAGTGATGGATAGCTAGGGCAAAAATAAAATTAAGGTTTTATATGGGATTAGGATTTTTTGAGTGCCAAGGGAAGAACATAATTAAGATTTTATACAGGAATAAGTGTGCTCATGGATAGGTGCCTCACGTGAATCTTCATCTCTATGGAGGCAACACTACTTAGTGAGAAAGCACGTGCATCAGAGCCATATGGACTTGAATTCAAATCCTAACTCCGACATCACCTAGGAGTGTGACTTTGGGCAGGACTTAATTTTACTGTGACCATTTATTGAATAGGGAAAAAAATAGCATCTCATAGAGCTTCCGTGGAAAGATTCAATGGGAGGTTATATATAGAGGTCCTGGATCAGAGTCTAATACAGAGAGGGCTCTAGAATGAATGGAGGTCATTAAGAAGTGAAGAGGTTATTAAGATGAAATGTTAAGGAAGGGTCCAGCACTTGGTGAATCCGCTTATTGACAATTCTGGCAACAGAAATACTTGAAAACCAATATCAGGACTACAACCCATGGTTCTGGTTCTTAGGACAACTGGATTTTCCATGCTGACAATGGGGACTCGGGGGAACCTGGTCTCAGGACATTCCTGTCTCCTGTGGTTGTCCTAATGTATTTTCCAAGAAGACCCTTGATTCCTAGAAGTATTACTCCCATTGCTCTGCTCTCCCCTGTGCCATCGTCTCCTCAGTAGGATCATTGCTATCTCCCTTCCTTCCCACCAAACACCCCATCCCTGCTCTAGTGCCTCACCATTGGTTTCACAGTATTTCCACTGCTGCTTCTCATCAAAGCTGGAGGTGACGGAACACCACAGCCTTCCAAGGAAGCTGCCCTCCATGATGCAGCTGTTATGGGACCTTCCTCGATAGACGAAGGGGAAGATGCATCGTGGGTAATCTGTACAGAAAGGAGCCCGTGAGTGGTTTGACTTTCTCCAGCCATTCATGGGACAGTCATTTAATCATCCATCCATCCATCCATCCATTAGCCACCAAAGTACAGGACAAGCTTCAAGTCTGGAAGAGATTTTATTCATTCATCTCATCAAGCATTTCATAAAGAAAGCCTTTTCCTGTACTTTCAACCTCAAAGCTTCCCCAACAGAGTTCCCAATCTCAAGCATGGTGCCCCCACATACTGCACAAACAACATACTTCACTGTGTCTTAAAAACGAATCTCTTAGAATCAGCAGAAGACATATAGGAATCAAATCAAGACAAAGAATTTTGATGGTTTATGACCAACAGATGAAGTCAAGACCTTGACATACAAAAGAATGTTGCCATTCCAAAAAAAAGGTCAAATATCAGAGAAGTCAAATACAATAAAATTATCATCTAGGTGTTGGTGCCTTATTGCAACTTCCATAGATAGATTGAATTTTCCACCACAAATGTAGTACTACAAATATAGTTTTGGACATTATGTTTGTAGTGGGTGGATTTACTCACACTGAGTGAGGGAGTCAGGGTCATTTGGAAATGATGGAGGGGTTTTCATAGACGAAGGGATGAAGGAAGTCTTCCTTGAGCAGGTGGCATTTGAGAAGAGGTTCCCCCAATGTGGAGAAGCCAGCCATGCAAAAATTGGGGGGAATTGAGGTTCAGGCAGAGGGAATGAAAGTGTGAAGAGTTCAAAGACAGGAAGGAGTTCAGAATATTCAAGAAGCATGACAATTAGTATAGCTGGATCTCAGCAGGCAAGGAAGGGAGTGGAAGAAGATGAGGATAGAAAGGGCAATGTCATGTAGAGCTTTGCAGACCAAGGTTAGAGGTCTCCTCCTCCTCTCCCCTCCCCTTCTCCTCCTCCTCCTTCTTCTTCTTCCTATTGAGTTGTAGGAGTTCTCTTGGATATTTCAGATATTAACCCCATATCAGATACATGATTTGCAAATATTTTCTCCCATTCCATGGTTGATTCTTCATTTTACTGATGGTTTCTTTTGCTATACAGAAGCTTTGTAGTTTGATGTAGTCCCACTTGTTTATTTTTGCTTTTGTTGCCTTTGATTTTGGTGTCAAATCCAAAAAACCATTGCCAAAACTGATGTCTCACAGCTTACTCCCACGTTTTCTTATAGGAGTTCTGTGGTTTCACATCTTATGTTCAAGTCTTCAATCATTTTGAGTTGACTTTTGTGTATGGTGTAAGATAGGGGTCCAGTTTCATTCTTTTGCATGTGGTTGTACAGTTTTCCCAACACCACTTAATGGAGAGATTGTCCTTTCCCCATTACATATTCTTGGCTCCTTTGTCATAAATTAATTGACCATATATGCCTTAGTTTATTTCTGGACTCTCAATTCTGTTCCATTGATCCATGTGTCTGTTTTTATGCCTCTACCATATTGTTTTTATTACTATAGTTTTGTAATATAGTCTGAAATCAGAAGTGTGGTATCTCCTGCTTTGTTTTTCTTTCTCAGTATTGCATTGGCTATCCGGGGGTCAGGATATTCTTCTAAGTGTGCAGGTGAGCCAGAGGGACACGAGCAGGGAAGTAGCATTGCCTGACTTCACATTCCAAAAAAGATTCTTTGACTGAAGTGTGGAGAATCAGTTGGAGGGAGGTGAGGGGGATTTGGGGAGACCAGTTAGCAAATTTTGGCAGGCAGAGTTGATGGTGATTTGGAGAAGGATGGAAGCAGAGGAAGCAGGTTCTTCCCAGAAGCTGAAGCTAGGATCTATTTTGAAGGCAAAATTAAGTCTAGTTGGTGGGTTACATGCAGGGTGGGAAGGAAAGAATTAGGGATGACTCTGTTTTTCTGATTTACACAGTGGTGGCACCTTGTCCTTATTTTATTTTATTTTTTTTAAAAGATTTTATTTATTTATTTATTTGAGAGAGCGAGAATGAGAGAGAGAGAGAGCACATGAGGGGGGAAGGGTCAGAGGGAGAAGCAGACTCCCTGCTGAGCAGGGAGCCCAACGCGGGACTCGATCCCGGGACTCCAGGATCATGACCTGAGCTGAAGGCAGTCGCTTAACCAACTGAGCCACCCAGGCACCCGGCACCTTGTCCTTATTGAGGGAGCATGCAAATGAGCAGAGAAGCCTCTGCACAATAGCATATGTCTAAGTGATATGAGTATCGTAAGCTAGCATTGTTAGGGATTGACATGGACACCTGTTTCTGATATCGCTATTCCACTCATGAGAAGAAGCGTCCTGTGTCCTGTGAGGCATTACTTGGAAATAGCAATGGAAAACCACTTCTCCACCGCCGTAAGGGGAAGACGTCAGGGTAAGGGTAAGGCTAAGATGCTAAAGCTATTCACAAGTAGTATGATACCCGCCAGTATGGGTCCAAAGAGCAGTATTTGGTTCAGGAGCCAGAGCTGAGGGAGGAGATGCAAAAAGCATACCTTCATCTATTCAGGAGCCCTCGGTGATATGGCTGAAAGAGGTTTAATCAAATGCAGGTTGTTGACTCTCTAGGCCATAACTGTGTCTAGTATATGCACTTTGGGCAGAGTTTTGTCCCCTTTTGTATATCTTATGCATGTTCGGGGGCCTCTTTTCCAGAATTAAAAAAAACACTCTAATTTTCAGATTCAGTTTCAACCAGTTGATCCTGATTTACATTGTTTGAACGGGAGCGATATTTTCAATCAGAGATAATATTGCTTCCAGGTTTGGTTTGTTTTTTTTTCAGTGTAATGGGGCTTCTTTGTAGTCATTGTTAGCTCTTACAATCAAAGAGATTCTGCTTGGAGGTACAAGCGTCTGGCCACTTTTTAATATCTTTTAGGTTAGTTATGATCATGCGTGCTTAATTATTTTATTATCAATTTGCTTCATTTTACTTCTATACTGCAGTTATGGAATTATGTTGATTTATTTTGAAATTATGAATTTAGAATAGGTAATGTTCTTTATAAATTTTATTTCAGGATAGTAAAAGGGATGTTATATTTATTATCAAAGGGAGAATTTGATCTAACGGAGTCAAGAACAGTGGTAAGAGGGAAAAGTAAGTCCTAAATATTCAGAAGCCGGTTAGTAGTAGGAACAATTAAAATGTCCAACAATAAGGTATTGGTTAAAACAAAATGCCTTTTGTGCACAAAAGATAGAAATCATACAATTGCAAAAATGTCTTGGACTTTGAGAAAAAAGTAAACAGAGTCTCTCAAATCCCTTCTCTGTTATACTGTTTCTGTTTTTCTTTATCAATTTAGAAAATCAAGAAAGAGACAAAAAATATGGTGGTTCAGAGAACACCATTTTCAAAACTACCGTTGTTAACATTATTATCCATTACTAGCATTCAGTGTTTAGCCTCCTGCAGCATTTCTATGCACACACACATATATCATAACTCGTCTTCAAAAATATGATCATATTGGGGCGCCTGGGTGGCTCAGTCAGTTAAGTGGCTGCCTTCAGCTCAGGTCATGATCCCGGGGTCCTGGGATCGAGCCCCGCATCGGGCTCCCTGCTCCGCGGGAAGCCTGCTTCTCCCTCTCCCACTCCCCCTGCTTGTGTTCCCCCTCTCGCCGAGTCTCTCTCTGTCAGAGAAATAAATAAAATATTTTAAAAACCACAAGTATGATTTTAAAAACCAAAAATATGATCATATTATACAAATCCACACATTTTCTTTTGTGACCCATCATTTGAGGAGGCCTGCTGAGGGGACAGCATGGTGCCACTCACTGTCCGCCATGCAGTACTTCCACTGTCCATCATAAATGGCTCTGGTTGCACACCAAGGGGAGAGGCTATTGGTTTTGATGCAAGAAAAGTAAGAAGACCCCTTGTAGGTGAAGGGAAAGACACATGAATCTTTTTGATCTGGAAGACAGAGAGACAAAACGAAGGGGCTTCGTCACAATGAATGAGCCAAGGATGAGTCTTGGTTTGGTTCTCATGGCGGGGGCGGGGGGGTCTGAAGGCGACACGTGGAGTCTTAGCATCCAGCTTTCTCGTGACGTACAAGGGCATGTCCAGTTTATTTTGAGACCAAGAGTACAGGGAAGGAGTCTCATAAACCATGAAAGCAACAAGGATAAAGTTTTCTTAGACCATCAGAGCACCGTCAACGTCACAGAAAACACATTTGGTAAAGGTCATGAGATCACAGTAGGTAATGAAAGGACACACATTAAATAATTCTGAAAAGCAATTGCATTTTGCAATGCTCTTTTCAATCTTTCTGATGACACAAAAAAGAAAGCTTCATTTTAATGCTAGTATTTCTCTACCATGTCTCTAATTCTTAATAATCTCCCTTTTTAACAACAACAACAAAAAGAGGGCAGGACTCAGGCTCAAAGCCTTATTGGGACAATAGCATCTAGTAGAATGTAATAATAGGATTTTGTTTTCATAGTATTTATTTTTGTTTGCAATTTCTATTTATGGCAAGTAGTAGCATTTTTACAGATTACAGAGCTGATGTTAACTATTCTTTAAAATAAGGGTGTTAAAGTGAAGAAGAGATCACATCTAAAGAAGAAGGTCGAGCAAATGATATTGCTGGTGATGTGCAGATGTGGCAAATACTGAGGGGGTGGTACTCGGATGAGTGAAGTTGGAGAAATGCAACTCTTGGCCTTTGCATTCCTCAGTGTGAGGGCAGGGACTTTGTCTTGACACAGTGTATCCTCGGAAACTAGAATAGTGACTTGCTCATAGTAGATGCTTAGGAAAGAACTGACAGAATGAAGATAATAAGTTCAGAAAATGCCACATGAAAAAAGATAAATGGGTTTCTTTAATGAAGGACTCATCAAAAGGGTCAATATGCAAATGAGAATTGAATTAGCAAGAGGAGTATGGAGTATATTGAATTGTCCTTTTCCTCCCATTCCTTGAGAGCTTTGGAGACTAATGGTCCCTGAAACACATCTTAAGAAATTCTATTCTAGCCCAAATTCTTCATGGAGAAGGAAGTGAAGACCCATGTAAGATAAGGAATCATTTCAACTTAATGCCTTTTTTTTTTTTTTTTTTGAGCAGAACTAGAATGAGAACTAGAATTTTATATCTAATGGTCCAGGATCATAGCTTTTCTCTTTGCCTTCATCCTGTCATTTCCTCCTTCCTTCGCTTTCTCCCTCCTTCAAAGATATAATGAAGGCTTACTATGACTAAGACATTCTGATAGGTTATTTATGTGCTTACACACACAGATGTGTGTGTGTGTGTGCGTGCGTGCGCGTGCATGCTCATGTTCCAAACATGGTGAGGCAAAGCTTCCATGGACTCACTAAAACCTATCTTCTTTTCCTTTCTGGGCTCCTAGCTTGAACCCATTTTTTGGCCTCTCTTATAGTTAGGTGGGGCCGCATGACTCAGTTACAACCCATGGAATGTGGGTGGAAATCATGTTCTCCATTTCCTTGCTCAGAGAAGTCCCAAGCAAACCTCCATGCTCCTTTCTTCCTCTGCCAGCTGGATATAGAGCTGTAGTTCTCGAGGAGAAGGGGACATTAGACAATGTTTGGAGAAATATTGGTTGTTACAACTGGGAGAAGGGGGAGCTGGTGGCTGTGCTCCTGGGATCTACTGGGCAGAGGCTGGGGATGTTGCTAAACATTTTACCATGCACAGGTTCCAGAACAAAACCATCTGGCCCCAAATGTCAATAGTGCTCAGGTTGAGAAACTCAGATAAAGAGGACCCTGCAGAGAACATTGAGGCTCTAGGGGATGGAGGAGCCATGATACGGAAGGGTTCTGCATCTCTGAATCACAACAAAAAGGCTTCCCACCAAACATCCACATTGAAGTGCTAGATGAGTTTGACGTGAACTCTACCGAGTTCAGCCACTGACATTTGGGGATAGTTAGTCTGTTACCAATACAGATGAATAAGACATCCTCTCTATCCTCAACCTTGTACCCCCATCTCTTCTAGATCAGATTCCTACCCTGTATAATCTGACCTAAGCCACCATAAGGGTGAATGAAGGATGTACTGGGAGAGGGTGGAAAAGGCAGACCTCCAGCTTTGAGTTTCACCAATGGGTTGGTGCAAGTAGGGGCCCTTAAGTCACATTGCGTGGTCCACCTCTGAGTCTCAGAACTTTCTGGTCTTGGTTTTATAAAGCTGAAACCAGTTAATATCTGGAAAGTGCTTAGAAGAGTACCTAGAACATGACTGCTACTCAACAAATGTTAGCAATCATCACCATCACCGTCATCATCGTCATCAATGATTCTCAGTCATGGACACCACCGGTATGTACAATGCTGGGAGGGCAGGCAGATGCCCCCTTGACACAGGATTAAGATTATTCTTGGGAGTTGTTAGTAAGAACCAACACATAATAGATACTATTAGCCATCTGCAAAGTAATCCAGCAGATGGTCTAATCTTCTTAACTGGGTTAAAATCCTCCATAATCTGGGCCCTGCTGACCTCTCTGTTCTCACTGCCTGATTAACATTTCCTCGACCTTCCTCCATGCTCTTTCTTGTCTTTGGCGTTTGGCTCATGCCCTTCATCCTGCTCTTTTCTTTCTTCCTAGCCTTACTCCCCATTACTCAACCATACAACCTGATTCAGTCTGGATCAATACTCTTCTGCACTCTTATAATACTCTGAGTCAACCTCTATAAATGTACTTACCAAATATTTAAAGAATATAGTTATCTGTTTACATGTCTATCACTCCTGTTTGCTGTGAGCTCTCTGATTATAGAGCATGAGTTTTATTTATTGCTGTGTTCTGGCCCATTGCATGGTGCCTGGCATTTAGGAATCACTCAATAAATGTGTATCAAATAAATTAGCCTATAAATATGTGCAGAGGAGACTTAGGGATGCCAAGTTTTGCCACAGGAATGTGGGTGTGGTCTCAGGAAGGTATGACTAGAATGAGACAAGAACTGAAAAAGCTGGTATTGTTCCCTGACTGAATAAACTGTGGGTTCTTAGCATTTTGGGGACTCATCAGTTCTTTTGAGAAGCCAGACCCTCTCTCAGGGAAAATGCTCATACCTCCCTATGGCAGAGACTGTTGTGTGTTCAAAACCAGCTTCATCTTCCTCCTAAATGCACTGCTAAAAAACACATTTCCCAGACTCCCTTGCAGCTAAGCATCCTGTGAGTTCTGGCCAGTGGAAGTGGGAGAAAATGACAGCTATCACTTCCTGGCCAAAAAAAACTCTCATCCAAGATCATCAGACTTTTGATCGTTGTCTATCAGCTCCAAGCAAAGAATCCACAGAACACCCTAAAGCCCTAGGGGATGGTGGAACCCCACAGTGGAAGGTGCATGGACCCCTGCTGACCAGACGCACCCTCATTGGACTTTATAGGAAGGAGAAATAAAATGCTTTGCGTTAAGCTGCTATAATTTGGAGTTTGTCTGTTTCAATATCTATTCTCACTACCCTGATAAATACACACCCTTTTTTATACCAATCTGGGGTTTCATGGACTCTAGTGCTTGCCCGGTGACCTCATATTAGGAATCTCTGGAATATAGAATGTGATCATTGAAAAAGGACTTCGTGGAATCCAAGGGCATGAAAACAGGAGTGTTTCTTGAGGGACTCCTGGGTGGCTCAACCTCTGCCTTCAGCTCAGGTCATGATCCCAGGGTCCTGGGATTGAGTCCCACATCAGGTTCCCTGCTCAGTGGGAACCTGCTTCTCCCTCTGCCCCTCCCCCTCCTTATGCTCTCTCTCTCTCTTTCTCTCTTTCTGACTAATAAATAAATAAAATCTTTTTAAAAAAGAGTGTTTCTTGAGCCTATCCAAGGGAGAGGGCTCATCAGACAGAAAAGGATTTTAATTGTAGGGAATTGTTTCACCCTAGCTTGAGTGAACTATATATAATCAGGGTCTCTCTTTGTTCTGCTTCTGTGCTTACCATACGATCTTTGGGTGGTTGATTTAGATTCCTAGATATATTAAGAGTGTAGCCTCACACCCACTAGAATGGCTACTTTTTTTTTTTTAGCAGAAAACAACAAGTGTTGGCAAGGATGTGGAGAAATTAGAACCTTATGCACTGTTGATGGGAATGTAAAATGGTGTAGCTGCTTTGGAAAATAGTATGGCATTTCCTCAAAAAATTAAACATAGAATTACCATATGACCCAGGAATTCCCCTTCTGGGTATATCCCCAAAAGAATTGAAAGTGGGTTCTCAAAGAAGTATTTGTAACACCCAATGGTTAGAGCAGTGTTATTCACAATAGCCAAAATGTAGAAACCATCCAAGTCCATCAGTGGATGGATGGATAAACAAAAGGTGGTATGTACATGTGTGTATCACACACACAGTGGAATATCATTCGGCCCTAAAGGGAAAGGGAATTCTGACAGCTGCTACAACATGGATGAATCTTGAGGACATTATGCAAAGTGACATAAGCCAATCACAAAAAGACAAGTACTGTTTGATTCCACTTTCATGAGGCATCAGAGCAGTCAAATTCATGGAGAAAGAAAGTAGAAGGGTGGTTGCCGGGGCTGAAGGGAGGGGGAGGTGCAAGTTGTTTAATGGGTACAGAGTTTTAGTTTTGCAGGCTGAAAAGAGTGCTGGCTATTGGTTGTACAACAATGTGAATGTACTTCTATGGAACTGTGCACTTCAAAATGGTAAATATTGTAAATTTTATGTTTTGAGCATTTTACCACAATTTAAGAAAGAGAGTGGAGGGTCTAAGTTGGAGTCTGAAGACTCAATCCATTGGAATTATAGAGCGCCCCCCTTTTTTTTAGAGAGAGAGAGAGAATGAACACGCAAGTGGTGGGGGAGGGGCAAGGGAGAGGGAGAGAATCTCAAGCAGGCTCCACTCCCAGCTCAGAGCCCAACGTGAGGCTCAATCTCACAGACCTGAGCCAAAATCCAGAGTCAGAGGCATCACCAACTGAGCCGCCCAGGTGCCCCTAGAGCCCCCCTTTTAATTCACATATCTGCACTTCCCTTCCATGTGCTGAGCATCATGAAAGGTGCTTGTGTCCATTACAGCAACCACCCACTTATCCAGGGTCTCGCTTTTCTTGTTTTCAGTTATCTGCGGTCAAGGCGGTCCAGAAGCAGATGATTCTCTATCTCCTCCTTACCTGAATCCAGGAATCCTTGCTTTGACCCATTCACTCTTTCTAATTTCCAAATCCCCCCCATCATTTTCCAGTATACTCACTTCCACTTGTCTCATGGGAGTAGAGGAGGAAGGTTATCCATCCCAGCATGTAACTGGACCATGCGTTCATCTCAACAGGCCTCTTCTTTCTGGACTGAAGAAAGACAAAAAATTTATTTATTTATTTATTTATTTATTAAGATTTTATTTATGTATTTGACAGAGGAGACACAGCGAGAGAGGGAACACAAGCAGGGGGAGTGGGAGAGGGAGAAGCAGGTTTCCCGCTGGGCAGGGAGCCCGATGCGGGGCTCGATCCCAGGACCCTGGGACCATGACCTGAGCAGAAGGCAGACGCTTAACGACTGAGCCACCCACGTGCCCCCCCCAAATTTTTTTTTTAAGATTTTATTTATTTGACGGGCACCTGGGTGGCTCAGTCGGTTGAGCGACTGCCTTCCGCTCAGGTCATG
>NC_058418.1:7906146-7921923 GCF_002201575.2 Neomonachus schauinslandi
CCCCCTGCTTGTGTTCCCTCTCTCGCTGTGTCTCTGTCAAATAAATAAATAAAATCTTTAAAAAAAAAGATTTTATTTATTTGAGAGAGAGAGAGTGCGTGCATAAGTCGGGGGCAGGGGCAGAGGGAAAGGGAGAAGCAGACTCTCCGCTGAGCAGGGACCCTGACACGGGGCTAGATCCCAGGACCTCAAGATCATGACCCCAGCTGAAGGCAGACGCTCAACCGACTGAGCCACCCAGAGCCCCAGGAAGACAAAAATTTTGCTCCTATGGGTTCCTTCTTCTTCCACTAACTCCCAGGTTTCATGTCATGCATGCCATTTTACTTTATACCCCTAGAGGGCAGTGAAGAGTAATTTACTCTTACAGGAAAGAAAAAATATATATACTGTCATTACAGAGGGGTCGGTGTGATGGGAAGGAGAAATGTTGCATTTGTTGAGCATTTACTGTATTCCAGGCTACACGCTCAACACACAGTATGCCGCTTGGTTCTCACAAATGAAATGATAGCTATTTTAATCCCATTTTACAGATGAGGAAGCTGAGGCTCAGAGAAGCCGAGTGATCTGCCTGAGTTGGTTACGCAGAGAGGAAATGGCAGGATTCTAACCCACGTAAATAGCTTCAAAGGCTCTACTCGTCATGGGGATCTTAACCATAGCCTTAAACCCTCCTCATGGATCATACCCATCTCCAGCGGGATATGAAAGTACCTTAATGATCAGCATTTACCATGCTCCCCAGCCGGAATTTCTATTTGCCTCTCTGCCATTTCCTTAATGACACATAGATATGCCATTTTCCACAGAAACAACAACTCAGGGTTGGACTCGGTGGTCTGCTTTTGTCTTGAGACTCAGTTACTATTACCACTTCTGCTGGCTGCCAGTTATTGAGCGCCTACTGTATGCCACCTTCTAATGACCTGATGAGAAGGCATGACCAGCTCTGTTTACGGAAGAGCGAAACCAAGATATGGGAGGTTAAGTAACTTATCCAAGCACCACAGATGGGAAGTGGTTTATGGAGCTTGAGAATTCTGACACTGGTGTAGACAGGTCTGCCGTTGAACCCGAGGTCCGTCACCTACCATCTGTGGGTCTTTGTTCCCTCACCTGCAGAGCGTAGGTTACTAATTCCTGCCCCTGGGGGAGGCCGCGAGGGTCCAGGCAGATCCTGATGCAAAAGTGTGTTTCCGTTGTAAATTGTTGGTTTTGTTTATGAATAATTAAGGCAAAGATCAGGGCAGCTCAGGGGAGACATCAGATGGCAACAAATCTGGATGGTGGGTTTGGGGAGGAAAAAAATATCCCAGAGCCGTAGATTCAGGTCCTCGAACAGGTAGGTGGCGCCACTGAGCACCTGGGTCTCAGAACACACCTTTTCACTTGGCTTTCCTGCTTCATATGGGAGCATTTTCTGATTTCTCTTATTTTTTTTTTTTAAGATTTTATTTATTTGACAGAGAGAGAGACACAGCGAGAGAGGGAACACAAGCAGGGGGAATGGGAGAGGGAGAAGCAGGCCTCCTGCTGAGCAGGGAGCCCGATGCGGGGCTCGATCCCAGGACCCTGGGACCATGACCTGAGCAGAAGGCAGACGCTTAACGACTGAGCCACCCAGGCGCCCCGGATTTCTCTTGTTATTTTTAACCACAGCACCATGCCCCAAACTTGCCTTTCCTGAGTGATGTCTCATTCACTGCCTACCTGCTCATGACTAACTCTGACTGGTGGTTCAGACTCTGGAGTTGGACCCACCTTTGATTGTGGAGGCTAGCTGGTCCTGGTTGAAATCCTGACTCTACCATTTCCCACCTGGGTGACCTTCAGAAGTTACTTAAATTCTCCAAGCCTTAGCTTCATCATCTAAAAAATGGGGATACTGGGACACCTGGGTGGCTCAGTCGGTTAAGCATCTGCCTTCTGCTCAGGTCATGATTCCGGGGTCCTAGGATTAAGCCCCACATTGGCTCCCTGCTCAGCAGGGAGTCTGCCCCTTCCCCTGCTCACCCTCTTTCTCTCAAATAAATAAATAAAATATATTTTAAAAATAGGGATACTAATCCTACCTACCATTTAGACTTGTTATGATGATTCTCTGAGATCATAAAAAAATAACAGGTAATACTCATTGAGTGCTATACACGATTCTAAATTCATTACGATCCTGATAGTAACCGAAAGTGGGGGGCCCTAGTGGTAGCCCCATTGCACATTTGGGGAAGTGGAGCCACAGAGAACTTAAGCATCTTGCTGAGGATCACAAACCTCAAAAGTGGGGGGGGCTCCTACCAGACCACTGACAACCTAACTCCAGAAACTGGGCTCTTGGCTGCTACGCCATGCTGTCTTCAGGCTTACTGTGGGACCTCACGTGTTAAGCACTCCAGAAATGTCAGCCGAAATCATCGTTCGTACCAGACCTCTCCAGGCAAATTTCACTTCTGAGTGTCAAGACTGTATTTTCAGGGAGCCTGGGTGGCTCAGTTGGTTAAGCGACTGCCTTCGGCTCAGGTCATGATCCCGGAGTCCTGGGATCAAGTCCCACATCGGGCTCCCTGCTCGGCGGGGAGCCTGCTTCTCCCTCTGACCCTATCCCCTCTCATGCTGTTTCTCTCTCTGTGTCAAATAAATAAATAAATAAAATCTTTAAAAAAAAAAAAGAAAGACTGTATTTTCACCTGCCCCCTGGCGAATGTCCATCTAGATTGCCCCTCAATCACCTCAGATTCCAAGACTGGGCTCCTGATATAAAGCCCCAAATATCCCCACCCACCGCCCCCCACACACAACTTAATTGAACTGTGTTTGCTATGGTCTGAATGTTTGTGACTCCCCCAAATTCATATGTTGGGATCTTAACCCCCAAGGTGTTGGCAGTAGGAGGTGGGGTCTTCGGGAGCGATGAGGTAATGAGGGTGAAGCCTCATGAGTAGGATTAGTGCCCTTGTAAAAGGGACCCCAGAGAGCCCCTTGCCCCTTCCACCACGCGAAGACTCAGTGAGAAGATGATTGTCTACCACAAAGTGGGTTTTCCCCAGACCCTGAATCTGCTGGTGCCACGGTCTTGAACTTCCCGGACAATAGAACCACGAGAAATACATTTCCGTTATTTCTAAGGCCCCCACCCCCAGTTCTTCCCCATCCCTCAAGTCGTCACCCCAAGAGTAAAGCTTTCTCCTCCCTCAGATAGCAGGCATCAAACCCCATGGCTTCTACTTCCTGAAGGGCTCTTGAACCCAGCGCCTTCTCTCTGTCTCTCCTGCTCCTACAAAGTCCCCAAACAGTGGTCATGTTCTGTCAAGGATGTCCTGGCCTCCAGGCTCTCCCCTGTCCCGTCCACAGGGCTGCTGATCGGGCCTCTCTTGGTGCTTGCTTTTAAGCATTCATTTAAATATTACTGAGTCCGCACGGTACGTGGTCTGCAGGGCTAGGGGATGAGTGAGAGCAGCTTATGAGACAGGCCTGGCCCTGCCTTCATGGGGCTGGCCGTCTGCTAAGGAGACCGACAGGAAGGGAATAAACCAGAGACAAGCACGGAACTCTTGCTCATGATCGTGGCTCCGAAGGAGGAGGACCGAGGCTGCCATAAGGAATAACTGGGGCAAGGTGACTTCTGGTCAGAAGGCCAGGGGAAGCTCTTCTGAGAAGATGACACGGAAACAGACCTGCAGGAAGAGTGGGATGTAGACATGAGGGGAGCCTGGGGCAGTGGCAGCTCATCTGGGCCTAAGAGGCAGGATTCGAGAAAGAGCTAGGTGTATTTAAGGAACAACTGGGCCAGAGCAGGGAGGAGTGAGGCTTGAGAGATGCTTGGTGAGGTGGATGGGGCAGGACCCTGCAGAGCCTCCCTTAGATTCTAAATGCAAATGGAAGCCACTGGAGAGATTAAAGTGAGGGAAAGTGGCATCCATTAATTCACAATTCTCCATCACTTTTAAATGCAAACCACAATCCATACCACGACTTTCCCCTCAAAGCTCATTCTTTATCACTCTTGTTCTCCTTTGATCCGCTCCAGCTACACTAAGCTTTTCAGTGCTTCCAGCACAGGCCAGGCTTCCTTCCACCTCAGGACCTTTGCACTTTCTCTTCTCTCTGCCTGGATGCTCCCCCCACCCCCAGGTATCTGCATGGCTTGCTTCTTTGTGCCATAAAGGATGTTGTACAATGCAAGGAGCCGAGATGGACTGATATTCTGGAATGTTAATGAGCCTCCTTGGATCAAGACATGGATATTAATAGAAAATATTTGGGGGTGGTTCAAGACAATGGTTGAACTGTAAAGTGAGCCGTAATAGCCAGACACCCACGTCTGGAACATTCAGGTTAGGACCAAGTCATTCCCTGAGCACTGGCACGTTCAAATGCTGTGGAGGACCCTTTGTCCTGGGCCGTGGGGTAGTTGGAGTTGGCATCCTGCCATTGTCACCATATTTTTGATGGATAGGATCTCTGAGAAGTGAGAATGAGCAGCTAAGGACAACTGTGAGACTCTCCATTTAAATTTTTTACCATACATGTGTATGACTTTCATAATTAAAAATAATAATTATGTATATGCATCCATATACATATATGTGTGTATACATTACAGATGTGTATACATACACATACACACAAATATGCACACATTATATACATATGGACAGGTACATGGATGCAAACATGCTCACACACTCACGTGCAAATTGTCAAAATTTGGGAAAACAAAAAAGAGCATCCTGGATTAAGCAATATGAGGCCATTTAAAATTGTGAAATTAGGGGCTCCTGGGTGGCTCAGTCGTTAAGCGTCTGCCTTCAGCTCAGGTCATGATCCCAGGTCCTGGGATCGAGTCCCACATCAGGCTCTCTGCTCCACGGGGAGCCTGCTTCTCCCTCTCCCACTCCCCCTGCTTGTGTTCCCTCTCTCGCTGTGTCTCTCTCTGTCAAATAAATAAATAAAATCTTTTAAAAAATAAAATAAAATAAAATTATGAAATTAAAAATCTATATAGATGGCTGGCTTTAGAATGGATTAATTTTCAGAAGTAGCTGTTATGGGCCAGATCTAGCAAACAGGCATAGAGCAAAGCACAGTGCTAGGGGCCCCCTGGTAGCCACATTTCACAGGGATTAAGAGCCTGTGTGGATGCTTCACTGGTAGCTGGTAGAGTGACGATAAGCAAGGCACTTACTCATCCATAAAATAGGAATCATACCTACTCCGCAGAGCCTTTGGAAAGACCAAATCAGATAAAAGATATAAAATACTTAGCACAGTGTCTGCTATGGAGAAAGATCACAGTAAATGTTGACCATTAATGATAATTGATAATGATGATGATGATGATAGTATTAGCCAGTCTTCTCTTCACCTTGCTAGGCCTGCAGTAATTAATTCATTAAGTAAGTTTATTTTGGAGTGTTCTATGATTTTCTTCTTTCTTTTACTTTTTGTTATTGTCTTCCAAACTTCTCTGAAAATGTTACCTTCTAGGGGTGCCTGGGTGGCTCAGTCAGTTAAGCGTCTGCCTTAGGCTCAGGTTATGATCCCAGGGGTCCTGGGATCGAGCCCCACATCAGGCTCCCTGCTCAGCAGGAAGCCTGCTTCTCCCTCTTTCTCTCTGCTTGCTCCCTCAGCTTGTGCACACTCAATCTCTCTCTCCGTCAAATAAATAACTGAAATAATTTTTTATAATGTTACCTTTAGGAAATACTTTCTCTGCTTAATGATATTCTTCATTGTTAATATAATTTTATCCATCCTTCCGCCCATCCATCCATCCATCCATCCATCATCCATCTATCCATCTATCCATTCATCATCCATTCTTGCATCCTTCCATCCATTCATCCATCTTTCTACCCATCCACCCATCCATCATCCATCCATCCATTCTTTCACCATTCACTGTTTTATCCATCCATCTAATAAGTATTCCAGAACCCTACCATCTATATAGAACAGCGGCAACTACCAAGAGGAACTGGACATGATTTCTGACCTCAATAGTCAGAGATGAGACATGGGCACCAATATCTGTCACCCAACATGGAACAGCCACGCCAAGTAGTATTAAGGTGCTAAAAGGGTCACCAGGGGGCAGCCTAGCCCACCTCCCCAGCTTGCTGGTTCTCTTGAGCCAAAAATGTCACAGTGGAGCCATGAGAAGAGAATGGCGCCCAACCGACCACGGTTCATAGCCCACCTCTCCCATTTATCTACTGGGTGGCCTTGGGAAGATCATTTGACCTCTCTGATCTCCAGTTTTCAAGTTCTCATCTGTTAAGTGGAGATAAAAATCCAACTATGGAAACTATTGTGGGTATTATAGGAGCTCATGGGCATAGTGTGGCTTCAAAATACTGAGTCCTTCCACTCCTTGGCAACAGATAATGACTCCATATGTGAAACAAAACCTCAGTGTGAGAACCCCTTACACACACACGAGCATCCCTTCTATTACGTATTCAGGCCGCCTTTGGAGGGAAGAGTGACAGGACCTCAGAAAGTTGTCTGAATCTCAGCTTTCTCCTCCATGAAACAGGGAGAGTGAGCCTTACCTTAGAGGGATGGTGCAAAGATTCATGGGACCATGAGGATAGTAGTTGGCTACCAGGAACTTAATAGGCAATTTGTCCAGGCTAGTTCTCTTTTCTTCCATCTCTTTTCCCCAAACTTGGGGTACAGACAGCCTTCCATAGCTTTACATAGCTCGTGCAGCCTGAAGCCATCCAGAGGTGGCTTCACCCACCTCTTTGAGTTTCTTAACAGAAAAAGGAATCTGCCCCCGTGCCCCCCTTCCCCACTTTCTTTGGCCTTTCTTTCCCAGAGCTCCAGAGTACTGTCCAGTATGGCAGCCACCAGCCATTTGTGGTTCTTGAGCCCTTGAAATGTGGTCAGTTCTCATTGCCCAATGTTGTAAGTGTGAAATACTTACTGGGCTCTGAAGATGAAGTATGAAAAAGAAAAGCATATAAATATCTCATTAAATTTTTTGGTGTTAGTCATATGCCTAATGATAATATTTTGGATATCACAGTTCAACAAAAATATAATTAAAATAAACTGCACCTATTATTAATTTTTTTAAAAAATGTGGCTACTATAAAACTTACAATGATATTTATGGCTCATTTTATATTTCCTGCAGAGGACAGTGATGCTCTAAATCCTCCTTTGCTGTGGGGGCCCCCAGGTCCCACTTCTCACACCCCTCCCGAGTTTCTAGGTCGAGGTGTACCTTTGAGAGAGTCCTTCTTGGCCCTAGCTGTCTCCACGAGCCCTCTTTAAGGTTGTGCTCCCCAAATCTCTGTATTATTTGAGGACAGGCCCGACCGTTTTGGCCCTAACCTGTCTGTAGGAAGACACTGCCACTCCCCAAAGGAGGGTTTTTTGTAAGTGGTTACAATCAGGGTAGTTTGGATGGGATAGCCCCATGGTTAATGATGCCCCAAGATGAGCTCATGCATATCCATGAGGCCCATAAAATCCAATCATGTGTATATTAATAGGATCTTGCAGGGGCTGGGGTCATGAGCAGGAATATTAATGAACAGAGGAGAAAGTGCTCCTACAAGGAAATGGACAGGTTTTAGGTGAACAATGTGAGACCAAGAGCCCTAGAGCTTTCTAGTGAGAAGGGGTGTGTGGGTGAATCGAAACCACCAGCTCTCTGAGACACTTCATCTCATTTTTCCTGATTTTTAAATTTTGTTCTACCATTCTGAAAATTTTGTAAGAAGTCCACAGCCCTGTCTTGGTATCTTTCAGGACTGACACCATAGAGATTTACCAAATATTACCGTTGATCACGCATAGGACCCCTTGGTTTTAAGGTTGAGGAAATGGAGGCACAGATGTGCTCAGGGACTTGCCAAAACCACAGCAAACAGGTGGGGAAAGTGGAACTTGGAGCAACTGAGTCTGGGGTCTCATTTTCTAGTCACTTTGGTGCCAGGTTCTCATCTCACAGGTTTGGGGGTTTTCCGGATAAGAGGTTTAAGGTCTCCATTTTCTGACATGGTGGCCTCCTTCCCATTTTCCAGTTCCTGTCTCTGTCTCTGCCTTTCCTTCTTTCTCTATGTCATGGAGATCCACTCTCTCCCAGACTCTCCTGTACCATCTTTCTTCCCCCTCTCTCTTTTGCTCTCCGGGTCGTCTCCTTTTCCCTCCTCTTTATCTCTCTCTGTCTCTGGATTTTGTTCAGTCTCTGTGTGTCATTCTGACTTGAATGTCTCACTGTATATATATATACACTTATGTGCATGGATATAAACATGTGTGTGTGTGTCCATAAATAGGTGCATTTGGCTCTGCCCCTCCCTCTTTCTTTTTCTCTCTTAGTCCATCAGCCTGCCTCTCTTTCTCTCTCAACCATGTCTTATTTTATTTGTTTTTTTAAGATTTTATTCTTCAGTCATCTCTATACCCAACATGGGGCTCAAAACCACAACCCCGAGATCAAGAGTCATGTGCTCTACCGACAGAGCCAGTCAGGTGCCCCCAACCTCCCCTTCTTTTAAAATAGGAATGTATATTGGAATCACTGGAGAGATTTTAAGAATAAAGACTCCCAGGCTCCAGCGTAGACCTATTGACATTTGTAATTTTTTAACAGCTTTATTGAGATATAACTGGACATGTTTACTGTCTGATGACAAGTTTAGAGATATGCATATACCTGTGAAACCATCACCACAATCAAGGTAACAACATGTCCATCACCTCCAAAAGCTCCCTCCTGTCCCTTTGTGTTTGTGTTTGCTTTGTGTGCAAGAACACTCAACGTGAGAGCTCCCCTCTTAACAAACTATTAAGTGCACAGTACAGTGTTTTCAGCTTATAGACGCTAGGTTAGCTAGAGACAGCACATCTCCAGAACGTACTCATTTTGCTGAATTTTATACACACTGAACGACAACTTTACAGACCTCATCTCTGCATTGGAACCACTGATCGAAAGGGAGCCCCGAGCCCTCTTGGGGCGTCTTCCAGCACCACTCTCTCTCCCACACACAGAGCGAGTTGCCGTCCTCTTTGCTAGGACCCCAGCAGGGCTCTCTACTTCAAAAAGCCTTTCCTGGTACTATCCATTCCTGCTTAGGGTGGCACCTTCCTGAGGACAAGGCTGGCTCTCTTTTCCTCAAGCTTCCCATATACCGAGAGATTAACAGGGCTTAACACCAGGAATCATGGGCTTGACACCCTGGTGTCAACGGTGGCTGAAAAGTTTCCTGCCTCCTTCTGCGGTGAAGAATTTTCCTAAATCTCTCCCCTGAGGAGGTACAAAGGAAAAAATAGTGAGCTGGCACTTAGCCAACCCTTCACCCACTGGAACTCATTTAATTCCCCCAGCAAGCCCTGTCAGGCAGACACTATTATCTCTATCTTAGAGAAGAGGAAGTTAAGGACCAGGCTCACACAGCTGGTAACGGACAGAGCTATGAGACTAGACACCCAACCTCAGTTCCGGTACACTCTCCCATCTGCCTGACCAAGCATGAGAGGATGGATGCTCTGAGGTTAAGGTGGGGGCAAGGGGGATAGGTGTTTGCAGTGTCTAGGACTGACTTGGCATTAATACCTAGCATACTCGAGGGACGCATGCAAATCATAAGAAAAAGGCAAAGAACCCAGTAAAAATATAGGCAAAGGGAATGAACAGGAGATGAATGCTAAATGGCTTATTTAGCAAGAGAGGAAGAAATGCTCAATCGCATTAGTGTTCAGATAAATGCAAATTTAAGTAAAAGCGAGGAGGCATCTGGTATGAGTTAGATACCTAAAATTTGATTTTGGTCTTGTTATTTGGCTAAAATCTGTATTCAACTTGGACCTTGGCCTTTGGCCAGCCAGTCCAATTGCCTCAGCCAGTATCTTACCTGGAATCCCCGAATGCTCGTTTGATCAATTAGGTTTTTTTTCTTTTCATTTTTCCAAAAGAAAACATACAGATGGCCAACTTGATCAATGATTTTTGTGATCCCATCAGCTGTTTTCATTGTTAATAAATGCACTGAATGCACTTTAATATACAAAACATGCTAACAAGCCACGGTTTCAGATTCATTTCTCATGTTAATATTTGCCTTTAAATACGAGTATGCATTCTAGACATAAGGAGCAAACAAATCTTATGTATTTTATATGTAGAGATTACGTCAATGAAACTTTATGTCTAATTTGTTGTGAAAGCAAAATGTGATCATAATCAATGTTATTGTTACAAAATAGCTTTGGAAGAGCCATTAATTTTATATAAAAATTAGTTGTTAAAAACTTTTAAACAGGCATATAGAAGAAGGGAATTTATTTATGTGAAGATTAAGAAAGTTAATTAGATAGTTAAGTTTCAGAAGAACGTTATATCTCTTTAGGGTAAAATATTGGGATGATTTAAATGATTATAAACAAGGCAGAATAGTAGAGATTAAGTGTTGATGCGTATCTACATCTACATAATTGCTTGGTATTCCACATTCATACTATTAAGCAAAATCTTTAGGAATCGTATTTCTTCCCTATAGGCCACCCATCTTCCAAAAACTCCTGTTTCAGAACCCTTCCAATAGTATGAGCATAAATTAAAAGCATAATGACAGTTTTGGTACTCTTACTGTTAACCATGTGAAACCATCTTTCTTTCTAGATATAATAAAAAATATTAATTTTTTAATGAGATACCCTAATACATTTTGTTCTCACCAATCAAACCTCAAAGCATCAGATTTTACAAGATATTTTGAGAAAACCATTCCTTCGAGTCTATGGAGGCTAAGAATTTAGACAAGTTTTTAAATTATTGCTGTAGATGGCCAACAAATTTTGGTAGTTGAAGATTTGGGGGGCAGAGAGGGGAGAGGAAGGAAGATGAAGGAGAAGAAGAAAGAGCGAGAGGGAAGGAGGAGGAGAGGGGAGGATACGGAGGAGAGGAGTGGAAGGAGGAGGGGCAGGAAAAGCAGGAGAAGGGAGAAGGGGAGCTGAGAAGGAGAAGGGGCATTACAAGAAGGAAAGGGAGGAGAGAAGGAGGAGCCTCGGGAGAAAGAGGGGGAGGAGGAGGGAGGAAGGAAGTAAAGGAGGAGGGAGGAGGGGACAGGGAGGAGACATCGGTGTTGGCTATAAAATCCCTGAGGATCAGCTGGTCAACCAGCAGTTCCTGAGAGGAGGAACATGGCCTTGCATGTGGGGTTCCTGTTGCTCTGGGTCTGCCGATTTCACCGTGTGGTCGGTCCTGACTATGAGGGTGAGTCGCAGTGTGACCATGTCGGGGGTGGACATTTAAAAACCGAGTCTTGCACATCTTCTGCCATATATAATATGACTTGAGATGCCATGGAGGGTAAGAGCCATCCTAATTTCATGTACCTTAAGAGAGAAAAAGATTCTCTATTTTTCAAGTATTTCCATTTAATAGACATGAGCCACTGGTGGGCTTTAAAAACACACACACGCAAAAGAAGTTTTGACTAATAAAAATGAAAGAATAAGAATGCAAGTTGGAAAATCCTGTTGACAGAGTCGTGTTACTTGATAACCGTGTATCTCCCTTCTCCCCCTACCATATTTTATTTTATTTTTTTAAAAGATTTTATTTATTTATTTGACAGAGAGAGACACAGTGAGAGAGGGAACACAAGCAGGGGGAGTGGGAGACGGAGAAGCAGGCTTCCCGCTGAGCAGGGAGCCTGATGCGGGACCCCTGCCATATTTTAAATGCTTTATTCAAGTCTCTGAAGATGGAACTGAGTTTTGGCAAGTCTGGTTTATTCCTTTACCAAAATCATGTGGCCTTCAACAATTGTAAATGACAATACAAGAAGGGCATTTCATCACAGAGGCATTTCTTACACATATGATGGGGATCACACATAGCTGTGAAAACAGTTATTTTGTGAAATTTTTGCAAAACGATGGTCTTTCATGTCCTACGTGTAAGTATTCTGCAGGACATGTCTGCATTGAAAAGTAAATCAAGCACAGTGTGGACAAATGTCTTTAAAAAAAAAATGTCCTCAGTGTGACTATGACCACTGCTTTCTTATCTGTTAGAATATTCGTTTCATGCTTATGGAAAAATAACACTTTTGTCTCGGACATCAATTCCTTCATGAGATATCACTTTTGTACATACATAAAAAAGAAAATATAAGGGCAAGAAGCTGGTTAAGATGGTCCTAAAATTTCTCCACTTTTAGTGTCTGGCCTCCTGAATTACTGAGGTCACATTTTCCCACATGACACTATCTTGATGCTGCCCAGAGTCTTGGTGAATGAAGACCCACCAGTCCCAGGCGTGGTCTTTCCACTTACGTGGTGCTCAGCCCACTTCTGAGTCTTTGGAAATGTTGCTTATTCACGCTGTCCATCTCCCCACACAAGTGTCTGCTTCCCGGAGGTGAAGAGAGCCCCGTTGTTGTCCCTGGGGCTTTCTTTTGAGCCACTGACAGCATCCCGCATGGCTACTGTCATGGTGCAGGCATGAATGACCACGTTCCCAGGCAACCCAGCCTGCAGGCAGTAAGATGCCAGCGAGAATAAGGTGCATTCTGATCCCGGAGACAACATGAAAAGCATTGCATTTTAGCATTTTAGAAGCAAAGAGATGGGAGGTTTGGATCCCGCCAGGTGCATGTAATGTAGCGAGTAAGTGGCAAGAGTGTCTCTACTCATGAGTCCACCTGCTGGTAGGAAGATGGAGAGGAGACAACTGAGCCATGCGAGCTCAACCACCTACATGCCTCGCATGGGACTGGAGGTGATTGACCTGGCAAGACATCACAGAGGGCCTGGTTGAGTGATCTTGTTCCAGCACTAGGCATTGGCCGTGCGCGAAGTGTAATTTCTCCATGGTTACGAGCTGTTGGGGCACATTCAGGGATGACATGACAGTGGGGTCCCTTGCAGGGAGGACCGTCCAGGCAGGCAGCCCCTGACATGCAGCGTGAACCCAAAATTCTGGAGTTGTCACCTGCTGCCTGTTAATCATTTGAGGCTCCTGGGGGATAAACTGCCCACCGGCTGATAGCTAAATTTCAGCAAAGGTTGGTGCTAAAATATGAATCTTGCATTGCAAGAGACTTCATTATTTTATGGCGCAGAGAGCGAGGGAAATGACAGCCAGGCGCTCCCGGAGGTCCCCACTGGCCGAGAGCTGAGCACCCTCCTGGCCACCTCTGTCCCACCTCCTTCCAGCAGGAGCTCTGAAGTCCAGCCCCCTCTTGACCTCTCTGACTCCAACCCGAACTTCATCCGTATTGTTGCCTGCGGCAAGAGTTCCTTCTCTTTTGATACAATTTAATTTTATTTACTTAATGAATGTATTTCTCTGTAATAAATTTCCACGGCACACATATACCACATTCTCCTTATCCATCCATCCGGGGATGGACATTCAGGTTGTTCCCACATCTGGGCTATTGGGATTCATACTACAGTGAGCATGGGAGTACAGCTATCTCTTCAAGATTCTGATTTCAAGGGGCGCCTGGGTGGCTCAGATGGTTAAGCATCTGCCTTCGGCTCAGGTCATGATCCCAGGGTCCTGGGATCGAGTCCCACATCGGGCTCCCGGCTCAGCGGGGAGCCTGCTTCTCCCTCTGACCCTCTCCCCTCTCATGCTGTTTCTCTCTCGCTCGCTCTCTAAAAAATAAATAAATAAAATCTTTAAAAAAAAAAAAGGATTCTGATTTCAAGACTTTTGGATAAATACCCAGAAGTGGGATTGCCGGATCACATGGTAGTTCTATTTTTAATTTTTTGAGCAACCTCCGTGCTGTTTTCCAAAGCAGCTGCGCTGTTTTATATCCCCAGCACGAGCACTCTGTAATTCTTTGCTATTATGATTAGGTCAGGGTTTTTTTAAAAAACCTTTAACCCATTATATTATGGAAACATTCCCACATACTCAGAAGAATTTTCTATGCCCCCGCCATGGATGGCAGACAGAATTTCTAGTGTTAAGCAGAATAGTATGCTAAGTACTTGATATGCACAATACGTAGGCTCCTCCTAACAATCCCATGAGGTAGGTACAGTTATTGCCTTCATTTTGTAGAAGAGAATCTGAAGCACAGAGGGGTTGGGTCATGGACCCAAAGTCACACAGCTAGCTAGGGACAACTGAGCTAAAGATTCTGAGAAAGCTTATTTCTTTAGCCACATCTCTGCACTGTCCATTTATATTCTGAATGTGTCCTCCCACTGGAATCCTTCATACTTATAAGTGTGAACAAGTAAGTCATTTCTAAATGCCTTCTTTATGTCGTATTTCCCGCTCTGGGAAAAATAAAAGTTTCACGTTTGGTACCGGTTGCCAGTTCAACATTTACAGGCAAAAACACACCAATTGAGAGCCTGTCTCTCTTCCAGTCTCAGAGAAGAGCAGTTGAAGATCTGCGAACAATGGACAGTCCGTTTATTATGAAATGCCTTAGCACTTTCTGGGAGATTTCTTGTCATTTCAATACTTGCAAGATTGCAAGAGTCTCCTAAACTTGAATTCCAGAGCCATTTTTAGTAGATGTAAGTTCTCTATTTGTGAAAATCAATTGCAAACTTGAATGAGTCTTCCATCTCATTGGACAGAAAGTAATAACGATTATTGTTAAGGAGACAAATCCTTTATCATTGAAATAAAATAGTTTCCACGTGGTACATGGCGCCCCGGAAAATACAGTTAAAGCAAAAGGAAAAATTACAAATCACCCACAATTACACTACTGAAAATAAGTACCACTGAAATTGTGAAGCATCTCCTTCAAAATATTATCCTTGCTGGATTATAATTTAGTAAAATATTTGTATTTTATTCTAGTCTAAAGGCTAAATCTAGTGAAATAAATATTTGCTAAAAATTGTGTCTTTTGGGGCACCTGGCTGGCTCAGTCAGCAGATCATGCAACTCTTGATCTCCGGGTTGTAAGTTCAAGTCCCATGTTGGGTGTACAGATTACTTAAACAAATAAAATAAAATAAAATAAAATTAAATTAAATTAATTGTGTTTTTCAGATGATGATCCACCAGCTGTAGGTGAGTTGATAAAAACTTTTTTATTAGAGTTGCTTTTTCAATTTGGCAATAAAATGTAAAGTTGTTAAATATTACGCTTCTTTTCCTAGTAAGAAATCCTGTTTTTCATGAGAAACTACTATTTTGTGTCCTCGTATATAAGATAAAGTACAATCTATGTTAAAGATAATTAAGGAAAAAGAAGAAGAAAGTAATTATAATATTACTGTCAATTTTACTGTTAATATTTTTGAGTGATCAAATAGATCATCCCATACAACTTCATAATATGATTTTCTTTTTTTGCAAAAACAGAGTCTTACAGAACATAATGAAATAGAAAATGAAGATGAAGTGCAAATGTTTTCATATCTATTTATATGTTCCTCTTTGTTAATGTCTGCAGTATTATAAAGCTATATATTTAAGGGGTGCCTGGGGTGATCAGTGGGTTGAGCGCCTGACTCTTGATTTCACCTCAGGTCGTGATCTCAGTGTTGTGGGACTGAGCACCACCTTGGGCTCCGCACTCAGCATGGAGTGTGCTTGTCCCTCTCCCTCTGCTCCTCCTGCCACTCCGGCTTTCTCTCTCAGTCTCTCTCTCAAAAATTTTTTTAAGCTATATATTTTATTTTTAAATTCCCTTACTGATTAGTATTTTGGGATTGATTTCTATTTGGAGAAGTATTATCAGCCATGCTGCAATGAACATTCTTTTTTTTTTTTTTTTTTTTAAGATTTTATTTATTTGCGAGAGAGAGAATGAGAGACAGAGA
>NC_058418.1:7922323-7936570 GCF_002201575.2 Neomonachus schauinslandi
AGAGACAGAGAGCATGAGAGGGAGGAGGGTCAGAGGGAGAAGCAGACTCCCTGCCGAGCAGGGAGCCCGATGCAGGACTCGATCCCGGGACTCCAGGATCATGACCCGAGCCAAAGGCAGTTGCTTAGCCAACTGAGCCACCCAGGCGCCCTGCAATGAACATTCTTAACCTGAATGTCATTCCATCTGTCCAAAGCATAGATGTGTCTATTGTGACCAATACTAGTTGACACTGGGGAGGTGGTGTGGAGAGGTCCTAATGCATGTGATATTTGCAAAAAGGAAATAATCCATTAACCAGAGAAAATAAGAAGTACAATTATTGTATGATTCATACTTTAAAACCCCTAGGAAATCTAGTAAAAGTTTCTAGCTTCAATAAAAGAATCTGGCTTTGTGGCTGGATATAAGATAAATATACAACAGTCAGACACTGATAGAAAAGAAAATCATTCTATTTTACATCAATGACAAAAAACACTTTGGGGTTAAATCAGCAAGAAATGTCCAGGACTTAAATAAGTAAATGATAAAATCATATTGAAGAACATAAAGCAGATTCTAAATAATAGATCATGCCATGTTCTTGTTTGGAAGACATAAGAATAGTGAAATAAATATCAGCTTCAAATTTTCTTTTTCAGAAACTATAATTCACTTTCCAGAAGTCAAAGGTAAGTTCATCAGAAAACCTTTGTGAGTAAAGTATATTTTCTTTTAATTTTGTAAAAATGGGGAGATCAGTAGGGTTTTTCCTGATAAAATTTTTTTCTCTTTTCATAAATTTGATAAAAGCAATTTGTAAACAGGTAAAGAAAAACACGAAATAAAGTCACCCTGAACTTTACTGGCACTATTCTTTAATTTCTGCCAATATAACAGAAAATACCTGATTTTAAAATTCACATAGGAAAAATGTACAATAGTAATTAGGAATCTTATGGAAAAAACATGCTAGAGAAACACCCTGTATTATCAGATATTTAAACAAACCACAATTATAATAATATAAATAGCATGGTGTCAGCCAAGAATGCATCAAATAATAATAAATAATCTTTTCTGATGCTTGCTGACTTCAGACTCTGCTCATTCTACCCTGCACCATCTATTTTAAAGCAAGACAGGAATCATCTGTTTTAAAGGCAAACATTTAAAAATTGTGTAAATAAATCCAGGTAAAACAGCACATTGATAGGAAAGATGAATTGCTATTGTCCTTTGAGGAAGCAATACCCAACAATGTTAACAATTCATATGTGCTTTAACCTAATAATCTTAGTTTTGGGATTCCATTCTGTAGAAATAAATGCTTCGGTACATAAGGATTTACATATATGGAAAGTTTGCTTCTGCTTTATATAGAGGGAAAACAATCTGAATAAGGGAAATACTGAGTAAATTTGGCAAAATCCATATCACAGAATATGAATTGGCATTAGAAAGGAGTTAGAGCTATAAAGGTTAAAAGGATATATTGGATAACTTTTTTGGCTTAAGTGGGTGGATAGAGACGTCCTTCATTGAGGAAGAGACTGATGAGTTCAATTCTAGAGAAAGTTCTGAACTCTGTCTTTTTTTTTTTTTTTAGATTTTATTTATTTATTCATGAGAGACAGAGAGAGAGACAGAGACAGAGGGAGAGGGAGAAGCAGGCTCCCCACGGAGCAGGGAGCCCGATGCGGGACTCGATCCCAGGACCCTGGGATCATGACCTGAGCCGAAGGCAGACGCTTAACCGACTGAGCCACCCAGGCGTCCCTGAACTCTGTCTTAAATGGAGGCCAGGAGGGGGGGAAAAAAGATACGTTGGAAAGGATTTTTGTGATAAGTTAAGTTAGAAACAGGTTATGGATATAAACTATGATTCATTTTAGGAGGGAGCAAAAACTCTGTGCATGCGTGCCCATATATAATATGTATGGCTCTCTGTATGTTGTATGGATGTATGGATATGTATACAAAATGTCCATATATACGCATGGAGAAAATGGATAGATACAAACCAGGCTATATACATTGTGTGTGTGTGTGTGTGTGTGTGTGTGTGTGTGTGTGTAAGAAGGTGAAGAAAAGAGATGCAGGGGAGATTGTTTAATAGATAAGTCTCACATTTATGTTTCTGAGCTTAGGATAGGTTTCTGGAACTGGGGGCCAAATGCTAAGCAAAATATCAAGAGTGTTTATATCATGGAGAAAAGTGGGAACCAGAGTAAGGGTTGAAAACAAGAAACCTTTATTAGTAGGGGTCGAACAGCTCTGCTGTTAGGTGACCCAATAATGTTCAGCAGAACCCCAGGCAGAGGCTCTCATTTCAGTACAACCAGGGGAGGTCAAAAGTAAGTTTGTAACATCTCAACTAAGACTCCCAGAGAAAGACCAAGAATTTTTGTTTTCTCTAGATGGCAAATGTTTCTTTCCATTCCACTACAAAAATGAAATATTCTATGACTGCATCAAGTTCAGGACGAAACACAAGTGGTGTTCCCTAAATGAGACTTACCAAGGATATTGGAAATACTGCTCTGAAGATGGTAGGTGTCTTGCCTCTGAACACCCCAGGGTGGTTGGTGATCTCTGTTCAAGGAGATCCGCGAGGGGACGCTGTAAAGGGACTCCGCAGTCAATTAAATTGTGAAAACGAGCTTTGTGCAGGTCTCTGACAGTATGAAAATCACATTGCACCAAAGACATATTATGAGAGCTTCAACCTCGTTACCTTGAAAAGAAAGCTTTTAGCAAAACCTCAAACCCCCACCGATGTTGCAGAGCGGATGGTGCTGAATGGGATGGGGTGTGTGAGCCCACGCACGCGTGCATGAGAGGGATGGCACAGAGGCGGTACAAAATAGAAAGATGTCCTCTCCTGATTGCTTCTCTTCTCTGTAGACTTTGCAAAATGCGTGTTTCCCTTCTGGTACAGACACATGATCTACCGGGAATGTACTGAAGATGGGGACGCTTTTGGGAAAAAATGGTGTTCGCTGACCCAGCATTATAACAAGGACAAGATTTGGAAATACTGTGACTGATGGTGAGATTTTCTGGGAGGGGCACGAAAAGGTCTAATCGTTCTCATTGGAAATAATCTCCAGTTTCTTTGGTGAAAGGAGGAGATAAGACCCTCCTTATAAGGCTTTTTTTTTTTCCCCCTGAGATATGAGTTGAAAGTGATCCAACTGTAAATAACTTGGGGTTTTGGCCATGGATTGTGGATGATGAAGTTTTGATAGGGAAACCTTCTTCTAGTGACTTATACTTACTAATACTTATACTTACTAATTGGGTAAAATTAGGCCTTTAAAAAAAAAAGTCTATGGACTTTGGGTGATAATGAGGTGTCAGTGTAGGTCTTTCCATTGTAATTGAATGTCCCACTCTGGTGAAGGAGGTGTTAATTTGGGGGAGGGTGTACCTGTGTGGGTGTGGGGGGATATGGGAATTCTGGGTCTTCTCAATTTTACTATAACCTAAAACTGCTCTTAAAAAATAAAGTCTATTAAAAATGCATTACCTTGGGACACCTGGGTGGTTCGGTCAGTTAAGCGTCTGCCTTCAGCTCAAGTCATGATCTCAGGGTCCTAGAATCGAAGCCCACGTCCCGCTCCCTGCTCAGCGAGGAGTCTGCTTCTCCCTCTCCCTCTCAGATAAATAAAATAAATAAAATATATTTTAAATAAATAAATACGTAAAAGAAACTATAAATCAAGTGGATTAATTCACAGTTTCCATGGTCATGACTTTTATTATATAAAAAGGTATTAAGGTCAAAAAGCAAAGCAGGATTTATCACGTGACCCAGAAATTCCACTCCTGGGGATGGATATACCCAAATGAATTGAAAGCAGGGACTTGGATAAATATTTCTATGCCGGTGTTCTTTTCAGCATTAGTCACAGTGGCCAAAAGGGGGAAGCAAGCAAGTGTCCATCAACAGATGAGTGGATGAACAGAATGTGGTGTATCCCAACATTGGAATATTATCCAGCCAAAGAAAGTAATGAAGTTGATACATTCCACAACATGGATGAATCTTGAAAACATTATACTGAGTGAAATAAGCCAGATACAAAGGAATAAATACTGCGTGGTCCCATTTATATGAAATATCTAGAATAGGTAAGTTCATAGAGACAGAAAGTAAGTCAGAGGTTACCAGGGGCTAGAAGGAGCGGGGAAGTAGAGAGTCACTGTGTAATGGATATAGTTTCAGTTTGGGGTGATAAAAATCTTTGGAAATAGACAGTAATCTACTTCACAGTGCACAACATTAAATATAAGTAATGCCACTGAATTGTACACTTAAAAATAGTTAAAATAGCAAATTTTATTGTATATATATAGATCTCCATGATTTTTAAATATTAATAATATTTTTAAAAGGTACTATAAATAAAAAGATTTATAAAATTGAATTCTATCCTGGGACGCCCCAACTCGTGCTCTCTCTCGCTCGAGCTCTCTCTCAAATAAATAAAATCTTTTAAAAAAATAAAAATAAAAAATTAATTTAAAAAAATAATAAAAACGCTGCAGAATTGGAGGGGAAATCAGAGAGTATTGCATGTGTATCCAATATTATTTCTAATATTTTAAGCTGATCCCAAGGAAAAAAAAATGTTTTGTAACTTTTTATGGTAACAGACGGTGACCAGACTGTGGTGATCATTTCGCAGTGAACACAATATCAAATCGTTTCATTGTGCACCTGAAACTAATACAGTGTTGTGTGTTAATAAAATTCAATAAAAAAACATATACATGTATATCTGCCAAATCATATTTTCAAATGTATTCTTGCTGCAGGTCATGGTGCCCCCTACAAAAACTTTGGAAGCACTGTCTTTGTGGACCCAGAAGACTCATTGTAATCTTTCATGAGAAACAGGAAACCTAAAAAGAATGTTTTTGACTTATTTTTCTAGTCTTTGAATGCTCATAGAAAGGACTGTCTTTGAAGTGGGCTTACTTGTCTCAGGAGAGCAGCAGAACGCGCTGTGACTGAGCCCAGGTGTTGGCAATTAATCCCTAAGGTGCACAGTGATCCTAGGGAATGGTTGACCAGAGAGACATCTAGTGGTGATAAATAGGTCATAGGGTGGTTTTTTTTTTTTTTAGAAAGAATCAGCTGAAAGCTTGCTATTGGTTACATGGAAGAGCCAAAGAGCCAATCTCCTACCAAATGTCCAGGTATGAATCAGTTCACAGCTTCGATGTCCCTTGAATGATTGGGAGGCTGGACAACTGTGAAGCTGTATACCACAGGTATACACTCTCAGCCTTCTTAGTAGACTTCCCCAACGGGGCACAGTGTTTAGTGTCCAGGAAAAAGGGAAATACATAAACTTTCCAGGGTCTCCTGAATACTGGTTCTGAGTGAAGATTAATTTTCAAGGACTCAGGCCACCACTGGGATCCAGTAATTTGATTGGAAGATTCCAGAAACATGAGACAGAGTCCTCACTTGAGTTCGCTTTGCTCTTGGCTCAGTGAGATACCAAACACGCCTTGCAATCATTTCCCCAGGTCCTGGGAGTGATACAGTTTGAAAAAATATTTTCAGAAAGGTTTACCATTCACATTGGTTCCCTCACTCTTGGACTATCAGCCTTTACACCGGAGGTCACTGTTGCTAGTGTCCTACTAGAATGGGGCACAAAGGGAAATGCTCTATCTCTTGGGAATTTCAGAGATAAATGGCGCCAAAGATAGACATGAAAGATTGTTACAACCCTATTCATTTCTCTAAAAGGAACAACATAAAAGGCTGCCGAGAGTGGCCATGATATATTATCATGTCAATCCAGTGGTGATCCTTCGGCAGCTGTTGTTCTAAATTCATCTCATTACTGGAGACCCTGGTCCTGGGTAAGCAGCTACTTAGAGAATGTCATTACATGGCCCCATCTAACTGCAGAAGAAGCAGGCAAATACAGTGTAGCCAGCCCCCCATGTAACCAGCTCCCATTGTGCTACAATGATGGGGGGAGAATGGACTTCTGTAAGCAGCCCTCCATCATGACTCCTGGAACACATTCCACTTGGATTGAAAGAGCATCTTGTGATAGGACCATTCTACAGAACTGACTTCCTCCATGGAGCACTTACTATTTCCTATGCAGAACCATAGAGATGTTCTCAGTTCTGCAATTATGTGCAAAATTTTGCGCAGGACATTGTTTCATGCTCTGAAGCTATCAGCAATTTGAAGAACACAAATGTAGTTATGAGTGTTGAACCACATCAAAACTGGAAGCTGGAAAAAGTACCCTTTAGAAAATTTCAAATTATTCTATTCCATTGGTCTACATCTGTCTTTAAGTCAGTATCACACTATTTTGATAACTGTAGCTTTTGAAATCAGGAAGTAGGAGACCTCTAACTTTGTCTTTTTTTCAAGAATGTTTTGGCTATTCAGGGTCCCTTGAGATTCCATATGAATTTTAGGATGGCTCTTTCCTATTTCTGCTGTATATATATATCTCATTGGCATTTGGTAGGGATTGAATTGAATCCGTAGATCATTTGGGAGTCATATTGACATCTTAACAACACTGAATCTTCAATCCATGAACATAGGATATCATTCCATTTATTGGTGTTGTCTTGAATTTCTTCCAGCAACATTTTATAGTTTCCAGTGTTCAGATCTTTCACCTCCTTGGTTAAATTTATTCCTAAGTATTGTATTCTTTTTGATGCTATTGTAGATGGGTTTGTTTTCCTAATTTTTTTTCAGATTGTTCATTGTTAGCATAGAGAAATGCAACTGAATTTTGTGTGTTGATTTTGTATCCTGCTACTTTGCTGATTTTATTAATTAGTTCCAACCATGTGTGTGTGTGTGTGTGTGATCTTTAGGGTTTTCTACTTATAAGATCATGTTGTCTGTGAACAGAGATAATTTTACTTCTTTTCCAATTTGGATACCTTTTACTTCTTTTTTCTTACCTAATTGTTCTGGCTAGGACTTCCAGCACTATGTTGAATATAGAAGTGGTGAGAATGGGCATCTTTGTCTTCTTCCTGATCGTAAAGGAAAGTTTTCAGGTGTTCATGGTTGTGTGTGATGTTAGCTGTGAAGTTTGAGAACTAACCCTAAGTTAAATATTTTCCTGCTAAATTTTAGGTTTAAGGGCGCCTGGGTGGCTCAGTTGGTTAAGCGACTGCCTTCGGCTCAGGTCATGATCCTGGAGTCCCTGGATCGAGTCCCGCATCGGGCTCCCTGCTCGGCAGGGAGTCTGCTTCTCCCTCTGACCCTCCTCCCTCTCATGCTCTCTGTATCTCATTCTCTCTGTCTCAAATAAATAAATAAAATCTTTTAAAAAAAAATTTTAGGTTTAACTGTTGTTGTTCAGAATGAATACACATTCTGAGATCCTAGAACCAATGTTCATTTGAGACCCAGGTGCCCCTGGTGGATCTTTTAATATGTAGATTCTGATCTTCTTTTATTTTTGCATAGTTTTCTTTGACTGTATCGCAAATACTATTTTTCTTCCTTTGTCTTGTTATTCTTTTTCAGGGACACGCATTATAAATGTCATGTAAGTTGCTTTATTTCAATCACAGCCTCTATAATTCCTGTTATATTTTTATCTTGTTTTCATCCTCCTGGGCCTTTCTTAAATGCCCCTTCTTGAGTCTGCACTTAGAGCTACTGTCCCTTGGCCACATTTTAATTTAGTTTTCACTTCGGACACTTTATATTTTTTTTCTCCATTTCCAGCTCGTTCCATTTTTTCCCCATTTAAAAAAATTCATTTTAGTGCTTTTTGAATTTCTAATTCAAGATGTTTTTCCTATCTCCAAACACTTATTTGAGGATATTTCACTCCCTTGCTTCATTTGCTTCTGGGGTGTGTGCGCGCGCGCGCACGCACAAAGACCGCCACCTTGTAGCATATCACACTCGGGGGTTGATGGTTTTTTAAGATTTGTAGCTCAAGGGCGCCCTCTGTCGTCCACATAGTGAGAGGCCGTTTCTTTCCTGGACGGCTTTTTACGGGGGAGGAGGGGCGCTCAATGGCAGGAAGGTTTGTGGTTTCTTCTATTTGGGGGCTTCTATTTTATTTCATAATGTCCTAAAGTGTGCCTTTCCTTTCTCTCATCACCAACCAGCCTCCAAAGGATTTCTCCCTTCTGTTTGCCCTCGTCTCCTACAAAAGCATCCCCATCAGCCACCTCAGGTCTCTGTACTTCCAAGTTCTTTCTCTGATCCCCACCAGGACGCCTTTCCACTTAGGGCAGAATTTCTCCTCTAGGGATGACTGTAGCCATCGCTTTGCCTTTTCCAGAATATCATATAGTTGGAACCATACGGTATGTAGCTTTTTAGGAATGGTTTCGTTCACTTAGCGATATGTATTTAAGGTTCCCCAATGGTTTTTATGTGGCTCATGATAGTTCCTTTCATTTTATCCCTGAATAATATCCCATTGTCTGGATGTACTGGTTTATTTATCCACTGACCTATGGAAGGACATCTTGGTTGCTCCCAGATTTTGGCAGTTATGAATAAAGCTGCTGTAAACCTCTGTGTGCAGGTTTTTGTGTGGACATGAGTTTTCGGTTTTTTGTTTGTTTTTTGTTTTTTATTTTTTTTATTTTTTATTTTATTTATTTTATTTTTTATTTATTTATTTGAGAGAGCGAGAATGAGAGAGAGAGAGAGTAGATGAGAGGGGGGAGGGTTAGAGGGAGAAGCAGGCTCCTCGCCAAGCAGGGAGCCCAATGCGGGACTCGATCCAGGGACTCCAGGATCATGACCTGAGCCGAAGGCAGTCGCCCAACCAACTGAGCCACCCAGGCGCCCCTGTTTTTTGTTTTTTAAAGAGAGAATAGGTCTGATGACTTATTTTTTCTTTTCTTTTTTTTTTTAACATTTTTATTTCTTTGTCACAGAGAGAGAGAGAGCACAAACAGGGGGAGCGGCAGGCAGAGGGAGAATCAGGCTCCCCACTGAGCAAAGAGCCTAGTTCAGGACTCAATCCCAGGACCCTGGACTCAATCCCAGGCCCCCGGCATCATGACCTGAGCTGAAGGCAGATGCTTAACCACCTGAGCTGCCCAGGCACACCTGGACGTGCATTTTCAACTCATTTGGGTCATATGATAAGAGCAAGTTTAGCTCTGTAGGAAACTGCCAAACCCCGAAAGTGGCCGCACCATTTTGCATTACCCCCAGCAATGAATGAGAGTTCTTGCCACTCCACATCCTCGCCAGCATTGGGGGTGTTGGTGTTTGGATTTTAACCATCTTAATAGGAGTGTTGTGGTATTTCATTGTTTTAACTTGCAATTCCCTACTGACACATGATCTTGATCATTTGTCCATAAGCTCAGTTGTCATCTGTATGTCTTCTTTAGTGAGATATCTGTGCAGATCTTTTGCTCTTTTTTTTAAATTGGGTTGTTTGTTTTCTTATTGCTCAGTTGTAAGAATTCTTCATGTATTCTGGATACCAGTCCATTGGCAGATAGTTGTTTTGCAAACTCAGTGTTCCAACACCATTTGTTGAAAACACTACTTTTTCTCCACTGAATTGCATTTGCTCCTTTGTCAGAGATTAGCTGACTCTATATATGTGAATCTGTTTCCAGATTCTATCCTGTTCCATTGATCTACTTGTCTATCATTTCATTAATATTGTACTGTCCTGGTTACTGTCTTAATCAGTTAGCTTTATAGTAAGTCTTCCAGCTGTACCCTTTGACCAACATCTCCCATTTTCACTACCCTTCTCTGTTTCTGTGACTTCAACTTTTTTTAAAGATTTTATTTATTTATTTGTCAGAGAGAGAGAGGCAGAGCATAAGCAGGGGGAGTGGCAGACAGAGGGAGAAGCAGACTCCCCACCAACCAGGGAGCCCAATGCGGGACTCGATCCCAGGACCCTGGGATCGTGACCGGAGCTGAAGGCAGAGGCTTAACTGACTGAGCCACCCAGGCGACCCTCTGTGATTTCAACTTTTTTAGATTCTACATATAAGTGCGATCATACATTTTTTTTTCTGTGTGTGACTTGTTTTGTTTCGCATAATGTCCTCTGGGTTAATTCATGTTGTCACAAATCACAGGACTTCCTTTTTTAAGGATGGATAATCGTGCATGATACATATGTACATTATATATACATTTTCTTTATCCATTCGTCCATCAATGGACACTTAGGTTGCTTCCATATTTGGGCTATTGTGAGCAATGTTGCAGTGAACATGGGAGTGCAGGTATCTCTTCAGGGTGTTGACTTTATTTCCTTTGGATATATACCTAGAAGTAGGATTGCTGGAGCATATGGTAGTTCAATTTTTGTTTTTTTGAAGAATCTCCATACTGTTTTCCACAATGGCTGCACCAATGGGCAAAAGGGCCCCAATAGATGTTTTTCCAAAGAAGACATATAAATGGCCAATGGGTATATGAAAAGGTGTTCAACATCACTAATCATGGAAATTCAAATCAAAACCACTGAGATGTCATCTTATTCCTGTTGGGATGGCTATCATCAAAATATCAAATCTTAAATACTGGTGAAGAGGTGAAGGAAAGCAAACCCTCACACGTTCTTCTTGATGTATCCACTAGGGGTCAGGCTTGAGCCCATCACTGTTGAAGTTCCAGGTATAAAATTAAGTTCTGCCTAAGTGGAACATCATCATCCACGTGCTTGGACTATACCACGATTTCCTGAACATCGTCGAGCTTGTCCAAAGAGATTGCGCCACATAGTGGCTCAGAGCACTTTGGAATCGGACACCATGGAATTTGAAACCCACCCCACATTTTTCCAGCTGTGAGACTTCCGTCAAGTTACTTAACTCTTTGGGGCCTTGGTTTTTCCACCCACAAATTGGGTTCACACTACTGCTTACCTGATAGAGGTTTTGTCTGGGTTGTAGAATGATCATCTTAAAATAAGAACTTTGTTACTATTACTTGCAGTAATAATTGTGGTGGTAACAGCCACGATCAAAGCAAACACTTACATGGCACTTACTCTGTGCTAGGGATTGTTTAAATTGCTTTGCACATACCCATGCATGTAATACAACACTCCTATGAATTAGATGCAATTGTCATGTCTAGCTTACACACCAGGAAAGTGAGGCCCAAAGCATAGGGGGTCACATAGCTAGTACGAGGAGCAGCCGGGAGTTGAATCGAGCCACTGGACATTCACCAACACCATTTCTAACATGAATAGTTACTAATGATGATGGTTTTGCTCCGGGGCAGAGGTGGGAATCAAACCCAGATTCACCTGACTGGAGGATTCACAGTATCTTCCACCCAACCAAATGGCTTCTGTCCAAAATAAATACCTACACGCTTTTTCCTATGGTGTTGTGCACACATGGTGACCATGAGGACATGTGGGCGTGCTGACAAATCTGCCATTTGGCCCCCGGCCTTAAGCAACGTGCCAGAGACGTTCGCTGGATGTCGTTGTCAAAATTTCCCGAAAACGGCTCTCTGCTCCTCAAAATCAGAGGGACTGCATTAGAGAGAGGGACTTAGAACAGCCTTTCTAGGGGCACCTGGGTGGCTTGGTCAGTTAAGCATCTGCCTGTGGCTCAGGTCATGATCTCAGGGTCCTGGGATCGAGCCCCGCATCGGGTTCCCTGCTCGGCGGGGAGCCTGCTTCTCCCTCTCCCTTTGCCCCTCCACCCTGTTCATGCTATCTTGCTCACTCTCTCAAATTAAAAAAAAAAAAAAAAAAAAAAACAGCCTTTCTAGGACAGTCGACACTGAATCACGGAGATCTGAAGAAAAAGAAGGAAGAAGTCCTGCCCCATGTCTTCTGGGAATGGTGTTTCTGCAGACAGACACACAATGTCAGTACCTGAGATCACACTGTTTGGGAGCTGGAGGAATAGCAGGGAGGCTGCTTGCTTTGGGCAAGTGATGGGGAAAGTCCAAGGTCAGACGGACCAGGGACTTTGGCATTTTTTCCCTAAGTGTCGTGGAGGCTATGGGAGGTTCTCATCACAGCAGCAACATGACCTTGTTCTAGCTACTATGTGAAGAGAATAGAGGGGGCACAGAGGTGCAGAGCAGGGAGCCCGGTCAGGCAGCTGTGTGGTGTGTTGGGGGAATCACGGTGCTTGGATTAAAGAGAGAGCATCGGCAGGAGCAGGAAGTGGCTGCGTCCAGGACCATCTCAGTGCTAAAGTCCGTAGGACTGGCTACAGGGTGGCAGATGGGATATCCCAGGGGTGACCCACGCATCCAGGTGAATGCCTGTGTCATTCACTGAGATGGGACAGCAGGAGGAGCAGGTTTGGTGAGGAAAATAAAGAGTACTTAGATGATCCCAATTTTATGGATGAGAAAAACAGGATTGAAATCGGTTCCGCCAGTTGCCCGGAATCTCACAGTGAGAAAGAGGTGGACGCTAAATTCAAACCCAGGCGTTTTGGACCCTTAACAAAATGTGCATCCTCTTCCTCTTCTCTGCATGCCAAATCCCCCCATCTCTGGTTCTCATGAAACTCTCGACTCCACAAGAGCTACCGATTGAAGGTAAGTTATCAGTTGTCTACATATGGATAGGACTCAACTTTTCCAGGAATTGAGACACTTTCGCTTGTTATGTTGACTTTCAATTCATGCCCATGATCTCAGATTTTCCCGTGGTTCCAACAAGCTGCAGCCAACAATCTCCTTTTGCAGAGAGAAATCAGGGTGTTAGGGGCTCAACTGTGTTGCCAGCACTGCAAATATATACGCTGATGCCCTAACACCCAATGTGACTGAATTTGGGGGTAGGACCCATAAGGAGGGAATAACGGTTAAGTGAAGTGGTAAATCTGGGACCTTAAGCCAATAGGGCTGATGTCCTTATGAGAAGAGACACCAGAGATCTCTTTTTCTATATACAAGCACAGAGGAAAAAGCCGTATAAGGACACAGGGAGGAAGCTGGCCATTTACAAGCCACAAAGAGAGCCTTCACCCAGAAATCAAATCTGCCAGCACCTTGATCATGGACTTCTGGCATCCAGAACTCTGAGAAAAGACTTTTCTGTTGTCCAAACCACCCAGTCTGGGGTATTTTGTTACAGCAGCTCTTGCAAATTCATACACAGGGTTTCAGGAAGACGTACTGCCTCTTATCTACGATTACTCAGCTCTCAAAAACAACGTCTGGTGAAGGGTGAATGCCTGCTACTCATCCGTGCTGTGGGGCTCTGAAACATTGTAGCTCATGTCCCCAACTAGTAAGTGGGAGACCCGGGATTTGAAAGTTAGTCTGTGGGCTGTTAATGCCCGTATATTTTCCACTGGGTCTAGAGCTGCTGTTGCAAGGAAACCTGAGTCCAAACCCAGGGCCATTTTTGCAGAAGATAAAAGAGCCCCACGTAATCCCCTCTGTGCTAGAATCATTAGTGATTTATCTCTGGGTTTCCCTGTGATTCACATAAAAGCTCTAGAATCTAAGTCCAGCTCTGCCCCTTGGTAGGTTTAGGACCTTAAGTTTTGGGGGGTTTTTTCTTTCCTTTTCTTTTCCTCATCTCAACCTTACAAGCACTGTTGGCCAGATACCAACTCTGGTTCTAAAAAATATTTTATCACTGTTGGTTGACTGCCTTGGGTAATGACGATTCAGTTGAGTAAGAAAGGAATAATGGGTCCCCTCTGATGTTCATGGTGGACCTTCCAGAGGGTAGGGTGTTCTGGGTCCCGCTCAGAGTGTCCTGGACATGCCTTTAGGGTGTGGGTCCAGGTGAATCTCCAGAAGGTGCCTCCCCAACACTGCACGTATTTATCACTGCCTCTGTGACCTCATGAATATTCAGGAATATAACTTTCCATGATCTTTGGGAGAAGTGATCATTAAAACCAAGAGCATTTTTCTAAATTTACCCATAGGCATCTGGGTGAATCAGTAGGTTGAGCGGCTGACTCTTGATTTCTGCTCAGGTTGTGATCTTGGGGTCCTGGGATTGAGCCCCGAGTCAGACTCCACACTCAGTGGGGAGTCTGCTTCAGGATTCTCTCTCTCTCCCCCTCTACCCTTTCTCTCTCTCTCATAAATAAATCTTTTTTAAAAAGAAAAGAAAAGAAACACTTTAAAAATAAATAAAATTTATGGGCGCCTGGGTGGCTCAGTTGATTAAGCGACTGCCTTCGGCTCAGGTCATGATCCTGGAGTCCCAGGACCGAGTCCCACATCGGGCTCCCTGCTCAGCGGGGGGTCTGCTTCTCCCTCTGACCCTCCTCCCTCTCATGCTCTCTGTCTCT
>NC_058418.1:7936970-7981504 GCF_002201575.2 Neomonachus schauinslandi
TCTCTGTCTCTCATTCTCTCTCTCGCAAATAAATAAAATCTTAAAAATAATAATAATAAATAAATAAATAAATAAAATTTACCCCCCAAAAGGGAGAAATAAATCAAAGCCAAAGATGGTCTCTTCCCTGACAACAAAAACTCCAATATCTGCCACAAACATTAGCTGATTTAAATAAGAGGTATGGAGAACTGGTCTCACATTCTCACTGATTTTGTTTGTAGCATCCTAAATAATCGTGGTTATGGACTGGGAACAATGATGTGATGGAAAATGATTAACTCAAAAAAGAAAAAACAAGGAAGGAAGAGAAAGAATATTCGCTGGGCTCTCCAATGGAATGTATGTAGCCCCAACATTTCAGAGATTTGGAATACAGGCTCAGAAAGCAAAAGGAGGGCGCCTGGGTGGCTCAGTCGGTTGAGCGACTGCCTTCAGCCCAGGTCATGATCCCAGGGTCCTGGGATCGAGTCCCACATCGGGCTCCCTGCTCTGCGGGGAGCCTGCTTCTCCCTCTCCCCCTCCCCCTGCTTGTGTTCCCTCTCTCGCTGTGTCTCTCTCTGTCAAATAAATAAATAAAATCTTTAAAAAAAAAAAAAGAAAGAAAGCAAAAGGAACTTTCCAGGGTCACTCAGTTGGCTGCCTGGAGTGAACGCGTGCTCTGCCACTTCTGCCTCAGTTTCCCCAGCTGTCAAGCCAGGGACACGATTCCCACCACATGAAGCTGTGTGAGACCCTCCCAGCCTCGTGCCGGCCCTGTTGCTATGGGGGACTAACAGATGACCTCCCTATCTGCAGAGAGGCCAGAGGCTGTGTTAAGATCCATTCATTTTTGCAAAATAGCAGAACGCAAGAAGCAGAAGCCTACGTGGCAGGGGAGAGAAATGCAGCTTCTCCGGGCTCTGTGCTTTTATCAAAGTTTTTCCAGTTCCATTTTCTCATCTCTATTTGGAAAAGGCAGATGTGTTTCCTTTTTTTTTTTTTTTTAAGATTTTATTTATTTATTTGACCGAGAGAGACGCAGCGAGAGAGGGAACACAAGCAGGGGGAGCGGGAGAGGGAGAAGCAGGCTTCCCGCGGAGCAGGGAGCCCGATGCGGGGCTCAATCCCGGGACTCTGGGATCATGACCTGAGCCGAAGGCAGACGCTTAACGACTGAGCCACCCAGGCGCCCCTTACTTTACCTTTTGATTTTGTCCTGCCAATTATCAGCACCTGACATTTTTTTTAAAAAGATTTTATTTATTTATTTGACAGAGACACAGCGAGAGAGGGAACACAAGCAGGGGGAGCGGGAGAGGGAGAAGCAGGCTCCCCGCCGAGCAGGGAGCCCGATGCGGGGCTCGATCCCAGGACCCTGGGATCATGACCCGAGCCGAAGGCAGACGCTTAACGACTGAGCCACCCAGGCGCCCCAAGGCAGATGTGTTTCTAACCAGTAGTCAGTCCCCCAGTGTTTGCAAATGGGCGGTAAGTGAGGTAACTCTGGGAAGATCTTAGCTCAGACCAACGCTGAAGGGTGAGATTGGTCCCCTCCCTTCCCCACGGCCAGCTGTGGTGATGTCCGTTCCTCATCTTGGATTGCCCCGGGGGTCCACCAGCACATCCTCCCCTTTACGGGTACTCCCTTTTCCATCCCTCGTCTCTCTTACAAAGTGCGCGGGCCTCTTCCGCTCTCCCCAGATCCCTCCAGAGATGGTGGCCAGTTCCACCATCGAGATGTGGCCACCAGTGGCCACGCCCACACATCGGAACCGGGGTTAAGATCTGCCCTTTGCGTGGGGCACCTGGGTGGCTCAGCCGTTACGCCTCTGACTCTTGATTTCGGCCCAGGTCAGGATCTCAGGGTCGCGAGATCGAGCCCCGCATGGGGCTCCGTGCTCAGCGCAGCGTCTGCTTGAGATTCTCTCTCTCCTGCTGCTCCTCTCCCCACTCGTGAGTGCACTCTCTCTCTCTCTAAAATAAGTAAATAAATAAAATCTTTTTAAAACCCCAGTAATTAAGGGAGTAAATGGCACAAAATGGATATGGAAGGATCAAGCAAGCTACAGAGCAGGGGTTCCCAAACTTCAGCGAGCATCGGGGCACCTGGCAGGCTGGTTGCTACGCAGACCCTGTCCCCGGAGTCCCAGCAGGTCTGGTGCGGGGACGAAGGGTTTGCATTTCTGACTCGTGTGCAGGTGAGGGGGTTGGAGCTAGTGCAGGGAGCCCACTCTCAGCATGCTGCTATAGTGCATTCCCAGGTGGATGTTCCTGATTCTTCTATGCACCCTGCGAGTTAGGGCACGGAGAACCTGCCTTGGAGTCAGTCCTGGTGCCCCGTGCAGTGAGAGAGCAGCTCTCTTGGGAGGGGCAGACGCAGAGCGTATAAATCAGAGGCAACGTCTGCTCCGGGGGCAGGCTGTCTGCAGGTAACTGGAGGTGATGAGAAGTCTAGTGAGCTGGCTGTCCCTGGCTGTCTGTGTGAGTGGGCTGAAAGCAGGTGGGTGAAGGAGGGGAGCGGGGGTCACGGCAGGAAGGCGAGACCCGGGGATGCAGCGGTTGTGGGTGAGCAGGGCAGGAAACAGATTCCCCCAATTGTCTCTGGGGTCTTTGACATACAGCATAACAGCTGGTGCAAAATAGAGGGTGTGGAGGCTCCGCTTATATCAAGTGTCTGAAACTGTCAGATTCCCAGAAACACAGGGCAGAGGGGGGAACACCAAGGCTGGGGAGAAGGGAGCCGGGGGCTTGCTGTTTAGTGGGTACAGGATGAGGACGGTCTGCCTGCAGTCGGCAGGACTGTAATGTGGACTTAAACATGTGTTAAGAAGGTAGATCTAATGCAGATGTTCATACCACAATTAAAAAAAAAAAAACAGAAAGAAGAGAAAGAGGACATTTATTATGTGCTATTTTGGAAAGTTTTCTTTCACGATTTCCCTTTTGTAACTTGGTTGCCATTTGAACCGTATAAATTGCCTCCCCAGAAAACAAATTCAGTGGACGGGAAGTGATCTTTATCTCACGTCGCTGGGGTAAGGATTAAAGCAGAAACGGTAGGCAAAAGCCCTGGAACAGTCCTGCCCTGCATGCACACAGGAGGGGTACGCGTAAGTTTCCCCGCTCTCCGGAGCCAGGGAGACCGCGCATGCGCCGGGTACCAAGGGCAGTCCACATCGAGGGTGCTGGAACCGGCTCCAGGGTTTGGGCTCCAGATGGGAGGTTTGGGGGCCTGGGTCAAAGAAGCCAGAGTTGATTCCTTTGAGTGCTCCCAGGGAGCAGGGGTGATTCTGTGCCTGGGTGTCCACAAACCCTCTCTGAGGGGAAGGCAGACCAGGAGGAGGAGAAAGGTAGTCGGTCAAGAAGCAGCCGCCTCCCATTTCAGCCCAGGGACGGGTGTGGTTGGTAATCTGTGGCACAGGGAGCAGTAGGGGCCAAGCTTTTGGATGTCGGGCAGCTTTGTTTTTCCTTTTCTCAAAACCCAGTGGGCGCACTGTAGGTCCTCAGTCAGTATCCATGGTGGTGTTTCTCCAGCATCATTAGCTGGAGGAGGACCAGGAGGACCAGGTGGGAGGGGTCAAAACCATTCATCAAATGGTAAAAATAGTCATATTTGGCTGGAGGCGTGATGTGATAATGACCTAAAGCACGGGGACAGAAGATCTGTAAGGGTTTGGTCGTGTTCCGCCATATCAATAGATGGGAATGGCCAAGGACCATTTCTGGGGGCACCGGGGTCTGAAAGAAATAGCCCGTTCCCCGGAACCAGACCAAGGTGGACATGAGCCCGGGCTGCACCCCTTTTTGACTGTGGACAATGTTTGGGTGAAAGTCTCTCTCTGCTCTTTCACCTGTAAAATGAGAAGGCTGTGGCGATTACAGACAGCAGAGATGAGAGGTGGGCAAACATTAGCCGTTGTGTTGGCAAAGCCAAGAGCACTGTGACAGACAAAGCAGAAAACTCACCCAGTGGCAGCTGGAGTTTGTAATGAAATGTCAGCACCCGTGGTTTTATGCTAAAAGTATCCTAAGTCACCACCAAGACACAGAGGGGGCTCAGCTTTGTGGCAGCTCCTAGAAGGGTTTCAGGGACAGAAAGAGCACCCCCCAGAGGCAGGATCATTTTAGAGGCTCAGTTTCTGGAGCGTGAGTACCTGAACTGTTCAGTTTTGTGGCTTTGAAAGTGATTTCCCTCTGTACACCTCCATTTGTGTATCTACAAGATAGAGGTCATTATTAATACGTAACCGATAAATATATAATAATCCCAATCTTACAGGGGCAAGCATCAGTGTCAATGAGATAATTGGCATAAGGTGCTAAATACAAAGGCGGGCACCTAGAAAACCACCCCAATGACCATTTATTTAACCATGCCTTCAAAATCGTTGACATGTTGTTAGCTTCTTTCTGAAGAGCAGGGCTGCAATCCCCTAACATGGATGCCAGACGCACCACACAGTAGCTCCTGAGTTAGAATCTCATTTGAACCTACAAATTAGCATTGTTGTATCAGAGACAAAGTGAGGCTCATGGATTAAGTCACTTGCGCAGGTAAGTGACAATTCCAAGATAGTATCAATATCATGTTCAGAACACAGCCTCTGAAGCCGGACTTCTTGACTTTGGACCTGGTTCCCACCAGTTGGTGGCCACATGACTCTCTCTGTTCCTGTTTTCTCAACTGTAAACTTTTGGGGGAATGGGGAGAAAGAGAGAGCTCTAAATTAGAACCTCTCCTAGGGTTTTGAAGGTCAACTGAGGAGAGTAGCTGGAACACCAACAGCACATTAGACATTAGTCAATGTTATTGGGTAACGAGCCTTCATATTTCCCTTCTAGTCTTTAGCAAGGCCTAACCTGGCTTTTATGGACTAACCTTACTCCCTAGAATGGGCTCAGGGATGGTACAAGAGCAAAATTTTCCAAGAAGCGAAACACAACAAAACAAAATCACCACTGAGGCTACCCTGAACAAACAGGTTGTTTTCCTGAAACGTTGACGTGGGCAAAAGCTAGAACCTTCCCTCCAACCTTCAGACTCGTGGAATTTCAACCAATGGGTAGAAGTTGGGTGACACTAGATTTACTCGAACTTACTCCGAGAAAGACCTTGAGTCTTTAACACCTGAGTTAAGTTAATGGGCTTTCTTGGGTAGATATGAGACAGCCCGCCCCCATGGGAAGTGACCACAAGTCATCCAGAATGTGATAGCATGGGTTTTTCTGCAACACGAAGGCAGTTGGCTACATGTACTTCAAGGTATTTTAATAGTCATTAGTCAGGCACCTGGGTGGCCCAGTGGGTTAAGTGACTGCCTTTGGCTCAGGTCATGATCCTGGAGTCCCAGGATTGAGTCCTACATTAGGCTCCCTGCCCAGCAGGGAGTCTGCATCTCCCTCTGACCCTCCCCACTCTCTTACTCTCTCTCAAATAAATAATAATAATATAAAAAATAAAATCTTTTATAGTCATTAGTCTAGGAATGGAGTGTTTTAGGAGGTGGTCTAAATTTTACCCATTTTTTTTTTCTCTTTCAGAATTGATTACCCATTTACACCCTCCGGTCCTAGGTAAGGAGACATCTCTCTATGTGTTAGCATCTCAAATGTTAACCACACCCATGAAATGATATCATGTTCTTGAAGCTCCTTGCACTTTCCGCCATTTTGCTCTTTCTTTTGCTATTCTTCTGGCACTAAAGGCCCTCCCTAGTCATGACAGCCAACTTACATAATGATAAAATTCACCCATTTTAAGTGTACCATTCAATGATTTTTAGTGAATTTACAGAAGAGTATAAACATCACCACAATCCAGTTCTAGAACATGTTCGTCACCCCAAGAAGATCCCTTGTATCCATTTGCCATCACCCCCCATCCCCATCCTCAGGCACAAGCACCATGAGTCTCCTTTCCATCTCTATAGATTGGTCTTTTCTGGACATTTCATATAAATGGAATCCTACATGTGATCTTTTGTACCTGCTTTTTAAGTTAGAAAGTTAATCATGGAACTCTTATGTGCTCACCATAGATAACGTTGCCTCAATGTCTCAGTTCTTGGAAGAAGTGGACCATTTCCACATGTGGATGACTGGTTTTAACCTACGCACTCATGAAATTGGGAGTTTCGAGAGAGAAATGGAGATGTGGGAACACTTTGTCCGGTAGTCAAGCCAGTGAAAGGAAACTTGAATCCCAAAATGTTGGTTGGTTTCTTAACTGCTTCAATTACCAATCACTTGTTTAGGGGTTGAACCAACGTAGCCTGGAGTATGTACTGGAAAATGTGGCCCTTCAGCCCTCTTGGCTTTGGAGTCAGAAGGAAGCTATTTTCAGGGTAGTCGGCAGACAGCAGGGTCTCTATGTATAGGGATCGCATGCTGAGGACCAAAGCTGACCTTAGCAGGAGCCTCATGACAGTTCACCGGACTGATGTGAGGATATCATTAAATGCATTAGTGCTTGGGTGCCTGGGTGGCTCAGTTGGTTAAGCGACTGCCTTCGGCTCAGGTCATGATCCCAGAGTCCTGGGATCAAGTCCCACATCAGGCTTCCGGATCAGCAGGAAGTCTGCTTCTCCCTCTGACCCTCTCCCCTCTCATGCTGTTTCTCTCTCTCTCTCTTTCTCTCTCAAATAAATAAATAAATAAATAAATAAATAAAATCTTTAAATGCATTAGTGCTTGTAAACTGTGTAATATGTCTGGCAGAGAGTAAGCTATATTATATAAATACATAATAATAATTAATTAATAATAAACATAACAATAACTAATGCTATACACATTGTTAAATAATTTAAAATATTAAATAATAAATATCAAAATGACAAATAACATGGTTAAATAATAACATAATAAAGGTGGAAACATAATTGTTAATAAATAACATATTATTAAATAATAAATGTAAATAACATATATCAATAAATAATAATTGTTAAATGATAACAATACATTAATCTTATGTCAAAATTACTTCAGGCTTATGAAGGGCCAACCAATATTTATTCATTAAGTCTCTATTGTGCCAGTCCCTATCAGTTGATATCATGGGTCTAGCTTTGAACAAGATACATGGGGTCACTTCTGACAAATGAGAAAGACCTTGAACAAGTCATTATGCATTAAATAATATAAGGAATGGGAACCTGTACCAAAGTGCAATACAAGTGGATCTAGTGTAGTTTGGATGTTCCAGAAAGTTCCATAGAGATTCACATCTAGGCTGAACCTAAGAGGGTAAATAGGCAAAGGGTGTGTGGTGTTCCTAGCAAGCAGAGAAAACCATGTCAAAATCCCCAAGGCAAGAAAGATGGGGGCACACTCAGGACACCTAACAAAGTGTGAGCAGAGAAAACACAGGAAGGGTGGTCCAAGGTGAGGCTTGAAGTCTAAGAGCAAGCAGAATATCATAAGCCATTTCAATGCTACTTTTGATCCTAGGAGCAGTGGGGTATTCATAGCTTGGGGGCAGGGGCAGGCTGGTCTTTGAGAATGAACATTTTCCCTGCAGTGTGGAGAATGGTTGGGACAAATAGGTTGGAGGCATCCAGAAATAAGTTACTGTCATAGTCAAGGCAAGGTGCAATGCTAGGTAGTGATGAAAGTGCAGAGATAGGTGGAGAGCTTTGAGAGATACTCAGGAGCCAACTCTGGCAAGCTAACAGATTACTCTTCTAGGAGAGAGGGAGAAATGAGACTATGAGAAAGACTCAAGAATTTTGGCTTAGGAGGTGAGGTGTGGGCCCTCTGGTCACGTATATTTTGTGCCACACACCGGGGAGACAGTTAGCGAGACCAACCACATTTGGACGCGGGGCAGTGGGTGGGCAAGCATGGTGCGGATAATTGGGACAGATGTTAGAAAGTCAATTCCCTTTGCAAGCTTGCCCCACACCTGGCATGTTTCCTCTCTTCCAGAGTTTGTTAACAGTACCTGTGTCTTTCCATTTCTGTATGGCGACACCATCTACTACAACTGCATCTCCATCCACAGCGGTTATGATTGGTGTTCACTCGACAAGAAATTCCAAGGCAGATGGCGGTACTGTACTGGGCAAGGTGAGCATCGCTATGATGGGCTGTCTTGGATGCCAAGGATCCAAGAAGCAACTGATAGTAGCTGACCAAGTGACTTTGGTGTTGGATAGACCTGAGTCCGAATCCTGACTATTCTCCATGTGTTGACCACTTTGAAAAGAGTTGGGTGTGGTAGACAAAGCATGTGTTGTGAGTTTAGTGATGGTTGATCCTAAAACTTGCCATTTTCATATTTCCCCTTCTGCTCCTTCCTTTCTCTGCAGATCCCCCCAAGTGTACCTTCCCCTTCTTCTACAGAAGAAAACTCTTTCACAAATGCACCAAGGAGGGCTATGTTTTGAATCGGAGTTGGTGCTCACTGACAAAAAATTATAACCAAGATGGAAAATGGAAGCAATGCTCTCCTCATGAGTAAGTTGGCTGGGGAAGAAGGGTGTGTGTGTGTGTGTGTGTGTGTGTGTGTGTGTGTGTGTGTGGCGGGGGTCTCTTAAAGTGGGGAACCTTCTAGATTAATGGAAAGGGAAGCTTGGGGTCTACATTATCCAGTGATGGATTAGATTGGGGGTCAGCAAATGTTTCCTATAAAGGGCACATAGGTCTTACGGTCTCTCACATACTCAACTCTGCCCAGTAGTACAAAAGTAGCCACAGGCAATAAAAAACAAATGAACATGGCTGTGTTCCAATAAAACTTAACTTATAGACCCTGAAGTTTGAATGTCATATAATTTTCAGGTGTCACAAAGTATCAATCACCTTTTGACTTTCATTTTCAGTTAGGCACTTAAAAATAAGAAAACCAATATCTCAAGGGTCATAAAAACAGATGGCAGGTTGGATTTGGCCTCTGAGCTCTAGCTTGCTGGCCCCTGGATTGAATGATCTGTCCTTGACCCCATGAGGATGAAGAAACGAGGTCAGTTTCCACTGAAAAGAAGATGCGGGAAGAAGAGCCTGGTCAACAGACCACGGAGAGCTCACTCATCTCTGTGCTCTTGAATTACAGTGAGGATTTTATTGAGTGTACAATGGTGTCTCAGTCAACCTTCATGATGACCTCGGGGAATGATTATAGGTGTCATTATGCCCACAGAGAAATGAGGAAACAAGGGGCTCAAAGGGATAGGTTATAGCCAAACTCAGTGTTAAATCCCATCATCTTTATGAGGTTTTGTGCAGAGAGCACTTACTAACTGTCCCATTAAATGAGCCCTACGAGAGGCTCAGTTATGAGCTTTCCACTCATTACATCTCTCCCCACCAAAATTGCCTTTTTATGGATGTGGAAACAGACATCGAGAATATGCCCATCGAGATCATGACCTGAGCTGAAGGCAGACGCTTAACTGACTGAGCCACCCAGGCACCCCTGACTTTTATTTTTTAAACACTAATTTTGATTTACACAAGTGATTCATGAACAGATGCTCACTTAAACATTGAAGCAGTATGTGAATATGGGGAGTAAAACATCACCCCTCCCTGTCCCGCTCACATTGCCTCTTTGCTTCCTACTCTCTTCCACGGCGAGAAATCCAACCAGCTGCTCAGGATGTGTTCTTCCGGGTTTATTCCATGCATTTACACAAGGATAACAATTTTAAGGTCCTTTAAAACATGAATGAATAATACTATCCCTTTTGTTCTGTGACTTGATCTTCATTTAAATATACACATTATGGTGATTTTTCCACCTGAATTCATAAATCTACCTCACTTTTCTTCATGCTTTCACCAAATTCAAAATACAGATATACTATTCTATGAAAGTATAACCTGCTTGTCTTTAATGGGTACTTTCTACATTGATTTTTAAGTGAGTGTGTGAGGGTTGGCTTTTTAAAATTTATTAGAATAGCTGAGTGGAATCACTGGGTCAAAGGGTATGTACATCTCAAGTGTGGGTGTTACATTTTAGGTTATTCCAAATTATCCTCCGTCAGCTTTATTGGCCTGCCTATTTTTAACTTTCTTAACACTGAAAATTACCAATTTAGTAAATTTGTTCAAATAAGAGACTATGTAACTTATGTTAAATAATCAAGAAATTAAAATGATCAATAGTGGCGTATTGAATTTGAGAGTGAAAGAGAAAGCCTTAAACCTTCCTATGGCCACTGATCAATGCACCTGTCGTTCTCCTGCTCTACTTACTCATGCTAGTTAGTTCTGAGGGGTAGACCAGATCTCCAGTTGGAGAGGAAACTGATCATCCTGTCTTGGAGGGTGACAGACTGTGATACTATCCTAACCTCTGTTTTTCTTCCACAGTCTTTAAATAAGTCTCGGTGTCCTTGAAGAGACAGAAGTTATAGGATTCATCAGCCGCCTCTCAGAATATATCGTTTCGCTGATTATTGTGACAATAAAGATTTGGCGTCTCTTCCCTGTGGATGACTCCTTTCGTTGAAAAAAGGCACAGCCAATGCTTAATGGTAACCATTGCAAGGCTGACCGCGGTGGCATGGGGAACCAGTAGGACATTTGTGGGGAAGAGCTTGCATTCAAATCAAGATCCTGGTGAACTGCTAACTGTATAAACTTTGGTGAGTTAAGTAAGTTCTCAGAGACTCAAGCTTCCCCTCATGCAATTTTTAAATGAAAGTATAATACACACTTTTAATTTTTTTGAGGTAAAATTTATGACATAGAATTACCCATTGTAATGTGAACAATTCAGGAAGAAAACCCCATACCCATTAAGCAGACAGTCCCCCCTCACCCCTCCTCCAGCCCCTGGCCATCACTCATCTTCTGTCTGTGGCTATGGATTGGCCCATTCCGGATGTTTCATATAAGTGGAATCATACAATACGTGACCTTTTGTGTCTGGCTTCCTTCACTTAGAGTAATTTTTTTTTTTTTTGAAGTGAACATAACCTCAAGATTTGTTGTCTTCATAATATAACAAAATATGAAGCTTAGAACTGGATCACTTGGCCCTTTCTCTTCTTAGCTCCTCCCAGTTCAAAATGCTTGCATCTCTTAATAGCCAGCATTCTCTTAAATCTGCAATTGGGCTCAACACATTCAAGCCTCAGCACAATCTTCTTTGTAGATTTAGCCTTTTTCCAGAAAATCGGCTTAGTCTGCCCACCATAGCCACTCTGCTTCCATAACGTCATAACGCCACTTTCCCTGGCATAAAGAGAATCTTTGCCTTTCTTGTATTGTGTCACTTTGTGGGGTAGGTGCTTGTCACACTTCTTGCAGAAAAGTCCGGCGGGTTTAGGAACGTTCACCATGTTTGCGAGAGGGCTACCGGCACAGAAAGCTAGAATGATGTTTTTGAGGTTCAACCACTTTGTAGCACATGTAGCAATACCTCATTTCTTTTTTATGGCCAAGTAATAGTCCATTCTATGGATATACCACACTTCATTTAGCCATTAATATGTATATTTTATAAAGACATAGGTGATGTATGTAGAGACAAGTGAATTTTCACAAACTAAACAGTCCATGTAACTGACAACCAGACTAAGAAACAGATCATTTCTGGGGCACCTGGGTGGCTCAGCTGTTTAAGCGTCTGCCTTGGGCTCAGGTCATGATCCCGGGGTCCTGAGATCGAGTCCCGCATTGGGCTCCTTGCTCAGCACGGAGCCTGCTTCTCCTTCTCCCTCTGCTGCTCCCCCTGCTTGTGCTCTCTCTCTCTCTCTCTTTCTGACAAAATATTTTTAAAAATAATAAAAGTAAATAAAACCACACTGACACACTGGGTGAGTGCTATAACAAAACACCCAAGACAGGGTGGCTTATAAACAACAGAACAACAGAAGTTTATTTCTCACAGTGCAGGAGGCTGGAGGTCTGAGATCAAGGCACCAGCATGATCCGGTGAGGGCCTTCTTTTGGGGGAGGGGGAGGGGCAAGATTTCTGCTTGTCTCTGAACAGGGCAGAAGAAGGGGAGCTAGCTCTCTGGGCCCTCTTATAAGAGCCCGCTCCTAATCAATCCATCCACCCCCCTGACCTAATCACCTCCCAAAGGCCCCCCACCTCCCAATACCATCACTGTGGGCATTAGGTTTTCTAGATAAGAATTTGAAAGGGGCACAAAGCTCAAGCCATAGCACCAGCAGAAATGCAAAATGGAAAGCAAGCAGCCTCTCACCAAGTTTCCTGCTCACCGTAAGTTCAGTGTCATATTCTGTGTCTGGCTCCCTTGACTCATCACACTCCTGAGATTCGAGCTCACGTAACAGTATTTCATTGGGCAAATACACCAAAACTTATTTTATCCATTTTATTCCTGATGGGCATTTGGGAAGTTGCTAGCTTGGGTTTACAATCCTCAATGCACCTTGGACTATATCTTTCTGTACGTGTCTTGGTGCACCCCGTTTCTGACGGGTATACACCAAGGACTGGGAGCATCTGTCCCATCCAGCCCAAGGTCCAGGCTCAGAAAAGCGGTGTGTGGGTGTCCCCTGGTGGCCTCAGGACGTCACAACAGGTATGTGCACCGTTTCTGTCCCCCCAGGGTGGCCCTGAATGAACCCCATCTTTGATCTGACCTGTGTCTCTAGGCACGTTGTTTGCTGTAACAATATTAAAGGTACACTAGTTTAGAGGTATTTCCTGTTAGGCACTTATTTAGAGAAACTTCAAGTAAAGAGTAAAAAAAAATGGTTGGTGTTTTGGTTTTTTTTTTTTTACAAGCAAAGTCACTAGTGGATACTATGTTCGCTTACTATAAAAAACAACTACCTTTAAAAGCCTGTATTTTTGTGGCACTGATTTTTTTTAGATGGATTTTAGCAAAAGGGACAATCAGATACAGCAATTCTGAATTTTCTTTTAGTGCTCGCTTCGGCAGCACATATACTAAAATTGAATTTTCTTTTAGTAAAGTAAAATCTGGTATGGTCTTAATAATGACAGCAATATTCAACTCCCTGAGTCCAACTACTCCTCAACAGAGATTTGGATTTTTTTTTTTTTTTTGAGAGAAAGGGAGAGAGAGAGAGCATGAGCTGGAGAGAGAGCATGAGCCGGGGAGAGAGGCAGAAGAGGGAGAAGCAGATTCCCTGCTGAGTAGGGAGCCTGACTCCAGGCTCCATCCCAGGACCCTGGGATCATGACCTGAGCGGAAGGAAGATGCTTAACCGTCTGAGCCACCCAGGCGCCCTCCTCAGCAGAGATTTGACTGAGAACAGATCTCAAGCTTTGCACATTAGACTCCCGGTGCCCGGGTCCTACCCCCAGAGACACTGCTTAATTGGCCGGGACTATGAGAATATTAAAACCCCCAGGTGGCCCTAATGGGTGGCAAAGTTTGAGACCCATGATTTAGAACAGCGGTTCTCAAATGGTAGTACCCAGCCCAGCAGCGTGAGCATCACTTGGGAACTGAGAAATGCAGAGTCTCAGGCCCCACCCCTATGTACTGGAGCCAAACCAGGGATCTGGACTGAAAGGGGGTGTCCAACTGGAGCAGCCTCCCTGAGATGAGCGCCCTGCATGGACCTGAGAGACTCTGGCAGACCTGGAGCTGGAGGGAGCTAGGTTCCTTGGCAGGTTGGATAGAGGGCTCCCGTGATCAGGTGAGGAATCGAATGCCCCACCTTCCCTCTGGCCAGGTGGAGGAGCCAGCACACCTGGGTCTCAGGCGATGATTGTGTCCAACTCATACAATGCTCCATCCTCTGCACCAGAGGAGACTCAAAGACTCAGTTTGTCACTCCTAGGGAATGAGTTACCTCTTCCATTTTCTCCAAGAAGTTGAGACTAGAAACTGTGATCATTCCTCCAGCCGCCTGGACAATGGCTGTGTTCTTTGCATCCTTTCCACACTTTCTTCCTCCAGGATAATGGAACATCTTGTGTCCCTGGGGCCGAATCTATCCCATGCCATTCCCTGGATATCTCAAAATGGGTTTCCTCTGCGCCTGCTGATTCAGAGAGCCCCTTCTGGCAAGTGGCCCCTCACTTTTGGTCTCACCGGGGGTTTCTGCTTGACTTCCTTCTCCCCTCTCCCCACTCCCCACCAGGTAAGCACACTTCTCCCTGCACCACCTCCATCTCCAACCCAGAGCACCCAGAGCAGAATTGAGCTTCTTGAACTCAGCCCATTTGTGGAAGGTGCAAACAATGGACTCTTCGTATATCAGGATTTCTTATCCTCCACACACTGCAGCTGAGTCTGAAAGCTTCACCTTCTCCAGAGTAAAACACAATAGATTCTTACCTCTACCACTGATGCCATGGATGCCAATGGACCTAAAAGGATCACTGTGAAAACCACCAAAGAGGGAGCACTCTGGATCATAGGGATCACCATGCGTCCCACCAGATCAACAGTGTCGGCTGGCCACGTGATTGGACGATCCACGGTGCCATCATTTTTAAATTTTTATTTATTTATTTATTTATTTAGCTACAAGTTGGAAAACAGAGAAATTCTTGCTCTGGGGCTACCTTGAGGGATAGATATAGGGAAGTCCCAAGACCTGCCTTTTTGAGAAGTTACCATCCACTCCACCCCCCCACCCCACCTCCTTCCTGAGCTGGGTGGAAGGCCCAGATGCTTCCCTTGGGGATGGTCCGGACACAGCCCAGGAAAGTTTCCTGGGGGATAACAAAAGTTCTTGGATTCAGCGGGGGGCAGGGGGGCTGGGGCTGCTTAGGTAAAAGGTGAAATGTAATTGGAAAGGCGGCAAGGGAGGGATCTGTGCTACTTAATGCACTCACTTCCTCTGCAGCCAGTCAGGGCAAAAGCAAACTGTCTCCAATGTTACAAAATCCATCCATTTGCCATTCGGTGGTGGCCGCCGGGTGCCTGGGGGTTCCCAGGGTCACCAGCCTCCCTCCCCCTGCCCAGGGTGTGAGTCTGAATCTCATCTAACCCCCTACCCCTCCACCCCCCAAAAGCCCTCAGGGATTCTCCCTGTCTCAGCTCCTTCTCCTGGGATAGATGCAAAATTAGATTTCTCCCAGGGACAACTGGGGTGGGGTTTCGGTGGTTTGTGTGTACATCCTTACCAGGGTCTGTCAGATAAGGAGGGGCTTTCAGTACATCCTGGCAGTGTCTCCACATCCCCATAACACACACACACACACCGCCTGGAGAGCGGATCACATGAGTGTCCCTCCCCCAAATCTGATCTAATTCTCTCTCTGCTCTGCTGAGGCTGGCCTGGCTTAAGAGGATTGGAGCATTTGCCAAATGGGACCAGGACAGGGTCAGAGAAACAGCTGTGGGGAGACCCAGGAGACAGGAGGGCCACAGGGGGTAGCAGAAGTTGGGGAGGGGGAGGCAAAGGGGCCGAGAGAAGGGGTGAGGGGTTCTCCTGGAGGGGTGGTTGAGAATGTCAAAGAAAGGCATAACTCTAGCTGACTCTTCAGGAGAAAGTGTTTACAAGAGGACCATGAACTTTATTACAAAGTTATCAATCCCCCAAACAAGGTCCAGGTTAAGTCATTAGAATTAAAAGCATTGAACCAGGTTCCTGGATACAAAGTAAATATATCAGCTGAATCCTACATACAGGACAAACAGATTGGAAAAATAAAATTTTCACTTATCATCTAAAAAGTCAGGCACAAGAGATAAAATACTACAACTAAAGGGGCCCCTGGGTGGCTCAGTCGGTTGGGCGTCTGCCTTCGGCTTGGGTCATGATCCCGGGGTCCTGGATCGAGCCCCTTGTCCGGCTCACTGCTCAGCGGGAAGCCTGCTTCTCCCTCTGCCTGCCCCTTCCCCTGTTTGTGGGCTCTCTCTCTCTGACAAATAAATAAATAAAATCTTAAAAAAAAAAATACTACAACTAAACCTCCAGAAAGATGTCTATATCACCTCTGTGCTTAAAGAAGAACATTTGGGGGCGCCTGGGTGGCTCAGTCATTAAGCGTCTGCCTTCGGCTCAGGTCATGATCCCAGGGTCCTGGGATCGAGTCCCGCATCGGGCTCCCTGCTCGGCGGGAAGCCTGCTTCTCCCTCTCCCATTCCCCCCACTTGTGTTCTCTCTCTTGCTGTGTCTCTGTCAAATAAATACATAAAATCTTAAAAAAAAAAAAAAAAGGAAAAAAGAACATTTGGTGGAGAGTCTTTGTAAACAACCAAATGAATGAATAAGTAATATCCTTAGATTGGAGCGCTCTGTATGGTAAAGATGCCAATTCATCCCCAGACCATCTACGGATTTCACGCAATTTTTGATTAAGTTCCCAGTGAGGTTGCTTGAGGCCTTTAGAAAGCTCTCGGAGCATCCACGAAGCAAACAGAGGAAGGGAAGCAGAGGTTCTATGGGACACCTGGGATCCTGCAGAAATGCCCACGGGCACCCTAAGTATCAGTGGGGACACTCACAGCAGCATGACGTGTGGTGACCACAGTGAACACGAGATGCCACCTCAGCAGGTGGGATGAACGGGCTGTGTTCCCTCCACAGAGGAGTAATCCGGGGTGCAGCCCAACCCGCCACCTCTGTCCCCACCCACATGGAGGCCATGCACGAAGACGGAGGACACCCTCGTCCCCTCTGGCCCCGTGGGAACTACAGGACTCTGTGGGGACAGATTCCCCTATAAATCCAATAACAGCTTCTGAATCGCTGTCATCCGCAGGGTCCTCTCCCTCTTGGGAACCGGACATCAAGGGGAAAGAGGATTCCTCCAAGGGGTCTTGGGGCAAAAGGAGCCCTGTGAACTTGGGGGCCAGCACGGGGTCTGGAGAGAAGTCTGAGGCAGGGGAGCCCTGAGGCCTGGCCGGGTCCGGGGCTGGGACAGGGGCCTGGGCGGGGACAGGGGCAGGGACAGGGGCAGGGACAGATGCGGGGTCTCCACGGCCCCGGGGCACAGCAGGGGCTCCCTGACCTCGCCCTTTGGGCAGTCCCTGCAGCCTGGAGGGGTTGGCCCTGCGGTTCTTGAACCACACGTGGAGGGAGGGACAGAGGGGAGAGGAGGTGTGAAAGGGCTTGCCTCATCCCAGGGGTGGGGCTGCTCAGGAGAAAAAAGCTGGCCTCATACCGCTCCCTATGGCCCCAGGCCCAATTCGAGGCCCCTGGGGTGCAGCAGAGGGTGCAGAGGGCAGGAGGGGCAGAACGTGGGCACCCTGGAGCCCAGGGGCTGGGCTTCACAGGGACCCTGAGTGCTGGTGCCTGGAGATCCATTAGGGCTTCAGTCTGGGCAGAATCACGTTGGCTGGTCTGGACAGCACAGGGGTTGAGGTGAACTTGGGGTCCAGCCCTGGGTCTACACAGGGGGCTCCTTGCTAACTTTGTGGGACCCTCTGGCCTCAGTCTGCTCAGCAGTAGCGGGGGAGGGCTCAGCCCCCAGAAAGTGCCACCTTCTTCGTGATCTTGTGAAGACTGGGGACAAGGGGGACGGGGGGGTCATACCTGCACTTGATGTTCATCCAGGTCGAGCCTGGCCGCCAGGGTGAGGCGTTCCTCGTAGCTCGGGTAATGGTTCATCGTGAAATATTTCCTCAGCTCCTGCAGCTGCTCCTTGAGGTACACCGTGCGCTTCTTCCGGGGCCTTGGGAGCCTTTGGGGTGCTGGGGGGCCTGGTCGAAGGAGAAACAGGGTCAGACAAGCCAGAGACAGCCCCCAGCCCGCCATCGCCCCTCCCCCGGCCCGGGCCAGGCCCTTGTGAGCAGGTGGGAGGCTCAAGCCTGCGGTACGAGGCCCAGCTGTGGATTAGAGGCAGCCTGTGGACCAGATGCCCCGGGGTCAGGCCCTGGCTCTCCCCCTTCCAGCCCGAGTCCCTGGGCGCATCTGGGCCTCAGTGTCCACGTCCTTGAAATGGGCCTAATAAACAGTTCCGGTCTTGTGATTCCAGGGCCCACAGCCATGGAAGGCCGGCACGGTGGGCGCCCCAGGCTCAGCCAGCTTGCTGCCTCAGGTGGGCTCCCACCTCGCCAGGACCCCCAGCCCCTCCCGCCAACGGCCAAAGCCTCCCTCACACTTGCAGGGGGCCAGTGCCCACCAGGCCCTCTGCTCAGCCCACCCCAAGAATTTAAGTCCACGCCCCAGCTCCACAGAAGTCCCCACAGCACAGGGTGGGACCCCCCCACCCGGACAGGGGGCCTCCCCAGCCTCAGCCACAGCGGCCAGCCGACAACCCCCCGCCAACCCCGGCCCAGGCTGCTCAGGTAGGCCCAGGCGCACCTGCGGGAGAGTCTGGCTCCTGCATCCTCGCCGCTCCTCGGCTGCTGCGTGTGAGGCTCGGCCCACAGGACCTGGGGCTTAAATCCCACCGGCAAGCTGTGCCCACCCAGACCCAGCCTGAGGGTCCCGGGACTCTCCCTCTCTCACCCACCCTCAGCCCCGCCCCTGGAGGAGTCACAGTGAGTGAGTAATCCTTTCCCCTCTGTGGGTGGGAGCGGGGCTGGGGGCTGGGTCCTCAGTGGCAAGACAGCCTTGGACACACCCTCAGGGGGCTCTCGCCCAGGGGAACCCCACGCTGCCCATGGTGCGGGGTCCCCGTCCCAGGAAAGGGCCCCTCCAGCCAGTGCCCTGGGGTCATCCCATCCCTTCCCAGTCCTGGGAGCCGCAGCCCCCCACTTCCCCATCCAGCCTCCAGCAGCCTCTCCCCTTGGCCCCCAACACCACTCTCGCCTTCTGGTCCCTTCTCTAAGTGGCCCCCGAGTCCTGGACAGAGGGGTGCTCAGACATGCTGGCCCTGATGGTGGTTTGGGGTCCGGCTGCTGATTTTCCTACGGGATGGAGCTCGATGGGGGTGCAGGTGGACGGCTGCCCCTTCCTCTTAGTGAATGAATGAGCAGGGGCTGCTCTGTGTGCTGGACTCAGGAGCTCGGGGCCTGGGGAGCCAGCCCCTCAAGCTGCACAGACCCACATCTAGACATCGGACTGAGCTCCTCCCTGGTGTACGGTCTGCTTGGGACTCAAGTGGGGGGAGAACACAGCTTACAAGGTTTAGGTCCTGGGGAGGGCTTTTATTTTCATCAGAGGGAGAGGAAGGGTACATAGGATAGGTGATCAGACACGAAATGAGGCAAAGCAAAGGGATCTCGTCGTTCGAGGTTTGCGGGAGTACCTCACAGTGGTATTCTACCGTAAGTGGACATTATGCCCCTTCCTTTCTGGCAAGATGTCCAATTCTGCCTTAATTGGACATCTTTTTCTCCTTCTTGGGCAGGTGAGAACATATGCGTCACCAAGTCAATGGCTCTGCTGTCCACAAGGGAGCATCTAGTAATTTCCTTGGTGTATAAGGCGTGACCAGAGGCCACTTTCTCTCTCATTTTTTTTTTCTGAAAGATTTATTTATTTGAGAGAGAGAGGGAGAGCGAGCAGGAGAAACAGTGAGTGTCTAGTGTCTCCCTAGACAAAGGGAGAGGGAGAAGCGGGCTCCCTCTCTCATTTTAAAAGAAATTAAATGTACCATTTTGTAGATGAGATTGGCCCAGATTGGGAAGAAGGGTCTCACCTGGGTTGGCAGGTGGAACCGTAAGAGCACTCCCACTCGTCTTAAGGGTTAACTTGTTCAAGCTTCTTGCTTGCTGACCTAAACCCCACAGTTTGTAGCAGAACAAACTAGCCTACTTGCTTGAGATCCTGCAGGTCACTGGCTTTGAGACACAAAGGACCAGGCTTTCCAGAAGGGGAGGCCCTGGAAAACAGCCAGGGGGGTCCTCAGTGATTGGTTCCTGGTGCAGGGAAGAGTCTGCATGCAGGTTGTTGGACTGATGGACCAGCCTGTACTGGGAGACACCTGGGAGCTTTGATGACTGGCCCATTACTGGGGGAATCTGGAAGCCTTGCAAGGACAGATGGTCAGCTACCGAGCACACAGGCCCCTCCCCATTTTCCGCACCTTCCCCTTTAAACCGTCTGGCTCCCCCACCTCCACCCCGGACGAAGAGGGTGGTCTTTGAGACATTCGCTTTCGGGCAGCAAACAGCCAAACCTGAGTTCAGAACCTGTCCTCTGTCCCGTAACAGTGGGATGGGGAGTCTGTCTCATGCTTTTGGAGTGTAGGTTGGTTTCTGAGACAGACGTGGTGCTAGCTGTCAGTGTCCCTCAGCCGAGGACCGTCAGGAGGACGTCAGGAGGACGTCAGGAGTTGAGCACATGTGGGTTTATCATCTCATACCTAGCGGCATCTTGGTAAGAGGCTGTTTGAAAGAATCCATACAGGACATGGGCTTGTATTTTATGGGAGGGGGGAGGTTCAAAGAAAAGTGATTTTTATGCACAAAAGAATCAAAGTCAGGGGGACGCCTGGGTGGCTCAGTCGGTTAAGCATCTGCCTTCAGTTCAGGTCATGATCCCAGGACCCTGGGATCATGACCTTAGCTGAAGGCAGACGCTTAATGACTGAGCCACCTACACCCCTCATAAATAAAATCTTTAAAAAAAAGAACTGAAGTCAGGGACTCAAGCAGATACTTGTACACCTAGAGACAGAAAGTAGATTCCAGGTTACCAGGGGCTCGTGGTGGGGGCGGGGGGTGCATGGGGAGTTAGTGTTTAATGGAAACAGTTTCAGTTTGGGATGATGGAAAAAACCCTGGCCTAGGGGGTGGATGGTGGTGATGGTCGCACAACATTGTGAAAGTACTTAACACCACTGAATTGTGCATTTAAAAATGGTAAAAGGGATACATTTGCATTCTGTAGATTTTACCGCAATTTTTAAAAAAAGATTATTTTATTTTAGAGAGAGAGCGTGCGCAAGCTGGGGGCGGGGCGGGCAAAGGGAGAGGGAGAGAATCTCAAGCGGACTCTGTGCGGAGCATGGAGTCTTGATGGGGGGGGGGTCGATCCCACAACCCTGAGATCGTGACCTGAGCCAAAACCAAGAATCAGATGCTCAACCCACTGAGCCAGGCGCCCCTATTTTACCACAATTTTTTTACGGAAGGAAGCGAGGCTGTGCTCTGGGTTGGATGATGTGGAGAAATGGAGGTCATCAGAGGTCTCGTCTAGAAGGTGAGGAGGTGCAGGGTCGGGAGCCATGGTTAGCATGGGAAGTGTCACTCGTGCTGGCCTGCATGGGGAACGGCCGTCTCTTTGGCGGTTTGGACAGTGTTCTTGTTTCTGCTCTGGAGAGAACCTGTCACAGCAGCGGGGAGAATCCATCCCTGGCCCCACAGCTTTGTCCCCCCCAGGGCAGAGTCACTGGGTGTCTGCCTGGTCTCCACCCTTGATAAGAGATCACACATTATAATTGCCTGGAGCACCAGGCAGTGATTTTCAAAATCTGTGCGCATCAGAATCCCTAGAAGGCTTGTTAAAATCCAGACTACCTGGGCCTCCCCCGCTCCCCCCCCCCCCCGTTTCTGATTCAATGGGTCTGGGAGCGGGACCCCGAATTTGCACTTCAGACAAGTTCCCAGATGATGCTGATGCAGCTGGTCTGAATCAGGGACCATACTTTGAGAACCAGCTCTGTAGGGGAATGCCTCCTTCATCCACGTGGGCCCCTACCACTGGCCTTGGTCCCAGAGCTTAGCTTCTTTTAGGGGCAGAAGAGGGCAGCCAGGCAGAAAGGGGAGGATGGAGAGGTGAGCCGTGGCAGGATCTTGCCGCCTTGGAACAGCTCTGAGGTTATTCCCAGAAAACAGAGGAGAGAGATAAGAGATAAGACAGGCAGGAGCAACAAAGGCAAACAAAATATATATGAGAGAGAAATTCAGGGTGCCTGGGTGGCTCAGATGGTTAAGCGTCTGCCTTCAGCTCAGGTCATGATCCCAGGGTCCTGGGATTGAGCCCCACATTGGGCTCTCTGCTCCTTGGGAGCCTGCCTCTCCCTCTGCCTCTCTCTCTGTCTCTCATGAATAAATAAATTAAATATTTTTAAAAAAAAAGCGCGCGAGAGAAATTCAAATGCATTTTTCTTATATGCCAGGCACTATTCTAAGTGCTTTATAATCATTAACTGGGGTCTCGGCTGGCTGCACCCCCAGCGTTAGTCCCTCCCTCTACCCATCTGTCCGGCACCCTCTCCCCTCCCAGCTGGGTGGACAGGACATGGTCCTCCATCCCTCAGAAGACTCTCGTGGCCTGTCACTCCTTTCCACATACATTCTCTGTACTTTTGTGCCCTCCAGAATCTTCCCTCCTGCCCCCAAATTATCCAGCTTCCAAACTCCAATACAGTTTTTTAAGATTCTGTTTCCTCCTGTCCATCCATCTGTCCACGTATCTTTCCATCATCCGGCTCCCCCCCCATCTATATCCCCACTGGTTCTGAGAACAGAGGTTTCTGGAACCAAACTTGAGAAGCAAACCGGAAGCCAGAAAATGTGGACACCTGGCAAGAGGACATGGGTACAATTTTGCCCACAGCCGGGAGTGAGAAGGGGAACAGAAGCTGACACCCCACAACCCATTGCTTCCACCCCACCCCGCCACCCGCAGGGAGGGGGTCCTGTGCGACATTCCTCAGGCACTTCTGGCTGCCCTAAAAGTAAGGGAAGGAAAAAACAAAAGTTTAACTTAAAAAGATCACAGTCCAGGGTGCCTGGGTGCCTCGGTCGTTGAGCGTCTGCCTTTGGCTCAGGTCATGATCCCAGGGTCCTGGGATCGAGCCCCGCATCGGGCTCCCCGCTCTGCGGGGAGTCTGCTTCTCCCTCTCCCTCTGCCTCTCCCCACTGCTCCTACTCTCTCTCTCTCTGTATCTCTCTGTCTCAAATGAATAAATTTTAAAAAATAAAAAATAAAAAAAAAAATAAAAGATCACAGTCCTGCAGGACAGGAGTCTCCAGTAGTTTACAAATGTCTTCGTGATTTACAAGAAATTTACAAGAAAACCTGGAAGTTAGGTTATTGCTAGAGGTCCATAGATTCAATTTCCTGGAGCCCTAACATCGCCACCCACCCCCCCAGTAGTGATGTAGAAAACCAAGGTCAAAGGAAATGCAGGTCAAATTCAATTTCCTTCTAACCTGTAGCCCAGTGACTGATACTTGAGGCAGGGTATAACCTTCCTCCAGGAAACTCCCAACTGTCTCAATGTAAATGCTTTGCTAGAGGGAAAAACAACCTTAGCTTGACAAGGGCAAGGCTTCCAATACCTTGTAGGTCCTCTTTAGCATAGGAAAGTTCTTTTGCAAGCCTCCCTTTTTCCTTACCCCCCCCAACTCCCAAGTGTATAATCTGTCACCCCTCACAACCCCAGGGCAACAGCTCTTTCTGCACCCCCCCACCCCAGTCCTGTCCCCATGCCTTAATAAAACCACTTTTTTGCACCAAAGACATCTCAAGAATTCTTTCTTGGCCGTGGGCTCCGGACCTCACCCACATTCAAAACCTGCATCAGGAGGATACACAAGGAGCCCTGAGGAATCCGATAAAGGATATCTGCAGAAGAATCCTATAGAAAACGTTATGTTTAATGTTTAATTAACAGGACTTCAGGGCTTGAGAGAACTTACCTGGCACTCCCTGCAAATTCCCCACAGAGCAGTTAGGAGCGCTGTGAGTGTATAATAAAGAAAATAAGATCCAGTCTCTTTTTAGAAAATTGGTTCCTTTTGTTCTGATCTCTCTGGGCCACATTTCTGGGAATGATCCTTCTTTCTTCCAAATTCTTCTGAGACTCCGGTGGACTTCATGGAAAGGTAGCCCCTTTCCCATCCACTGCTCTGTAGGTTGTCTCTGAAAAACATCTTCCCTTTAGCCCAGAAAATGGGCTTTAGCTTTATCACCGGGGGAAACATTTAAAAAAAAAAAAATCGGGGCGCCTGGGTGGCTCAGATGGTTAAGCGTCTGCCTTCAGCTCAGGTCATGATCCCAGGGTCCTGGGATCGAGTCCCGCATCGGGCTCTCTGCTCCTTGGGAGCCTGCTTCTCCCTCTGCCTCTCTCTCTCTATCTCTCATGAATAAATAAATAAGTGGAATCTTTAAAAAAAAAAAAGAAAGAAAAGAAAAAAAAATCAAAGGGAGAATTTCACTGAAGTATCCCATCGAGGAAAATGCAACAAATTATCACATGGGTGGGGGATGGGCAAGATGGGGGATGGGTATTAAGGAGGGCACCTGTTGTCATGAGCACTGGGTGTTGTACGTAAGCAATGAATCACTGAATCCTACTCCAGAAACCAATATTGCACTGTACATTAACTAATAAAATTTAAATTAAAAAAATATCGCAGAGAAGGGGCGCCTGGGTGGCTCAGTCGTTAAGCGTCTGCCTTCGGCTCAGGTCATGATCCCAGTGTCCTGGGATCAAGCCCTGCATCCGGCTCCCTGCTCAGCGGGAAGCCTGCTTCTCCCTCTCCCACTCCCCCTGCTTGTGTTCCCTCTCTCGCTGTGTCTCTCTCTGTCAAATAAATAAATAAATAATCTTTAAAAAACCCACAAAATTATCGCAGAGAATACCCTGATGTCTGCCTCCCAGAGAGAAACAGAGCATTCCCCTTCAATACTCAAGCTCCCTCATGGCAGCTCCCAGTCTCCACCTAGCAAAGATAACCACAGCCTAGTCTTCTGATATTACAGGTTAGTTTCCCCTGGTTTTGAACTTTACAGGCACAGAATCACAGAACGTGTCCTCTTTTGTTTTTTTTTTTTAAGATTTTATTTATTTATTTGAGACAGAGAGAATGAGAGAGACAGAGAGCACATGAGAGGGGGGAGGGCCAGAGGGAGAAGCAGGCTCCCCGCCGAGCAGGGAGCCCGATGCGGGACTCGATCCCGGGACTCCAGGATCATGACCTGAGCCGAAGGCAGTCGCTTAACCAACTGAGCCACCCAGGCGCCCAACGTGTCCTCTTTTGTGTTTGCCTTCTTTCGCTCATCATTGTCTGCAAGTCACGCCTGTTGCCTGTGACAATGGTCTGTCTGTCTGTGGTCTGATGCCCGACAAGCTTTCCAAAACATGGTATAGCACCTTTGATTTATCCGTTGCGTGCGGATTTCTTTTGGTATTTTCCTAGGAGTGGAATTTCTGAGCTCAGCTTCAGGAGATTCTGTTTGATAGATTCCCAAAGTGATTTTACCAGTTGATACCTCCTGGACTTCCCTATCCTCCCCCAAACTTAGCACCATCTGTCTTTTAGCTTTAGCCACCCTGATGGGTTGGCAGAGAAAGATCACTGTGGCTTTATTTTTTATTTTCCCGATGGCCAATGAAGTTGGACACCTTATCCATTTCTTTTTTTTTTTTTTTAAAGATTTTATTTATTTATTTGACAGAGAGATAGACAGAGAACAAATAGGCAGAGAAGCAGGCAGAGGGAGAGGGAGAAGCAGGCTCCCCGCCGAGCAGGGAGCCCGATGCGGGGCTCGATCCCAGTACCCTGGGACCATGACCTGAGCCGAAGGCAGATGCTTAACGACTGAGCCCCCCAGGCGCCCCACCTTATCCATTTCTGATGGGCTATGTTAGTCCTCCCAGTTGTTGTTGTATTGTGGAGTTTTCTGTGTAGCAGATTTTGTTAGATTTTTTCCCCTAAGTGTTTGATATTATTGTACATTGTATCTGTTTCTAAACATTTGTTTTCTAATTATTTGTGGCTGGGATTTGGAAAGTGAGCAGTCTTTGTTATAGTGACTTGCATCCGGTGAACTTGTGAAATTCTCGTATTCTAAGTGATTATCTGTAGATTCTTGTGGGTTTTCACCTAAAAAGTCATGTCACCTATAAACAATGATAGCTTGCTTGCTTGCTTTCTAAACTGTTATACCTTTTCTTTTCCTTCTTGACTGTATTTTTACGTCTTTATTGCCTGGACCTTCAGCACAGTGTTGAAGGGAAGGGAGAGGACTGGATGTTTCTGTCTCGTTCCCAATAATAGAAGGAAGGCTTTCAACATTCCAACATTAAACATAATTTTTCTATAGGATTCTTTTGCAGATATCCTTTATCAGATTAAGGAATTCACTTCTCTTCCTCATTTCTAAAAGTTTGTCATTTTTCTTTTTTTTTTAAGATTTATTTATTTATTTGAGGGGGGAGAGAAAGAGAGCTCACGCACACAGGAGAGGGAGAAGCTGACTCCCCGCTGAGTGGGGAGCCCAATGTGGGACTCGACCCCAAGGCCCTGGGATCATGACCAGAGCCGAAGGCAGATGCTTAACTGACTGAGCTACCCAGGTGCCCCTGTTATTTTTCATAAAAAAATTGATTTTGAGTTTTATCAAATGTTCCTCCTGCATATATTGGAATGATATGATCTTCTCTTTATTATATTAATGTGACAAATTACCTCCCTTGGTGTTTAAATATTAAATCGGTCTTGCATTCCTGGAATAAACTCAACTTGGGTCAGGATGTATTATCCTTTCATTATATATGCTGGATTCCATCTGATATTTTATCTAGGACTTTGATTTTATGATCTATAATTTTCCTTTATCTCAAAGTTCTTGCCAGGTTTTGGATATCAAGGTCTCATGAAACAAAATGAAAAATGTTTCCTCTCTTTCAGTTCTAGGGAAGCTTGATAAGATTGATGTAATTTCTTTCTCAATTGTTCTGTGAAATGCCTTGGCAAAGCCAAATGGGCATGGTGTGTTCTTTGTATGAAAAATGTTAATTATAGATCACTCTTCTTTTTAAAAAGATAATGTACTTGTGTTTTTATTTTTATTTACTTATTTATTTTTCAGTAATCTCTACCCCCAACAGGGGGCTCGAACTCACAACCCCAAAATCAAGATTCACACGCTCCACTGATTGAGCCAGCCAGGTGCCCCTGGATTATTCTTCTTTAATAGGACTATTTGGATTTTTAATTTTTGTATGCACTTGTTTGGGTAAGTTGTGTTTAGCTGGGAGTTTGTCATCTAAATTTTCAAATTTCTGGGCATACAATTATTCACAATATTCTTTTATGATCATTGGTAACTTAATGTAGGATTTTTTATAATGCCCTCTCTCATGTTCATTCTTGATAGTAGTAATTTCTTTTTCTCTCTGTTAGTGTTTTTGGGAACTACTGATTTCCATAGCCTTTAACAAAACAGCTCATGTCTTTTAATTTTTATTGTACATTTTTTATTTTATTAATTTTTGCTCTCATCTTTACTATTTCTTCCCTCATTTCTAACTTCTTTTTTTTTATATTTTTTTTTAAAGATTTTATTTATTTATCAGAGAGAGAGAGACAGAGGCAGGCAGAGGGAGAAACAGGCTCCCTGCTCAGCAAGGAGCCCGATGTGGGACTCGATCCCAGGACCCGGGGATCATGACCTGAGCTGAAGGCAGACGCTTAACCGACTGAGCCACCCAGGCGTCCCTCATTTCTAACTTCTTGAGATGACGTTAAAGACGGTTGATTTTAGGCTTTCTTCTTATCTGGGTCTGATATATCGTTTAATGCTATGGACAAATCAAATGGAAATTAGGAGATCGTGAGCAAATGTATGCCAGCAAATTTGACAACGTAGGGAAAAATGGACAAATGCCTTGAGAAATACAACTTTCTGAAACTGACCCAAGAAGAGATCTTAAAATATGAACAATGATATATCTGTTAAATAAATTAAGCACATAAATTACCTTCCTACAATAAAACTCCAGGCCCATATGCTTCATTGGAGAATTCTATCTCCTACTTAAGGAAGAAGGCATACTTTGCACAAAAGTCCCCTCCTGGCATCTGTCTTGGCTTTTCTTTCCCTGCCTAATCCCTTCCTCTGCTGTGCTTTCTGTGCCTCCCTCCTGGAGCACACTTTCCTCTCCGTTTTCACCCCCTCTTGCTGCCCCCCATCTCCTCTGTACTCTGAGGGGCTGAAAGCACCATCCCCAAGGTCACGTTTGCACGTGGCATGGCCCCAGCCCCTCCATCCTTGCCTCCCAGCCTCTGTCCCATCTCTACTCTGAGAAGCACCGGGAAGGCTAGGGCTGGACCCCGTTTGCCGTGGGAAGGTTCCTTACCCCTTCCTGACCCATGAAGTAGGGGAGCTGGAGGATGGAGCCCACTGCGTGAAGCTGTAATGAAGACTGGGGGGGACAAAATTCAAGGAACATGCCTAATGGTCCCTGGCACATCATAAGTGCCCGATGAAGAGTTTGGCTGTGATTTTATTATTACTGCATGTCCTAGGCATGATTTACCGTGGAGGAAGGCATCACTTAGTTAAAACTTATTTGTAGGGGGCGCCTGTGTGACTCAGTCGGTTAGGCGTCTGCCTTTGGCTCAGGTCATGATCTCAGGGTCCTGGGATTGAGCCCCGTGTCTGGGCTCCCTGCTTCTCCCTCTCCCTCTGCCCCTCATCCCCACTTGTGCTCTCTCTCTCTCTCTCAAATAAATAAATAAAATATTTGTAAAAATAAATAAAACTCATTTGTCTCCACGGAGCCCCTCCCCCGGGGGGTCATGCGTCTGAATCTAATCCCTGCTAATTCTGCTGAGGCCGGACCATCATAAGAAGATTGGAGCATTTGCTAAATTAGTCCTGTTCAGGGACGGAGGAAACAACCAGGGAGGGGCTCAGAGAGCAGGAGGGGTGGGGTGGGGGGAGAACGCAGACATAAAGGGGTAAGGGGTGAGACATGAGCACACCTGAGCTTGAGACTTCGGAGGAAGGAAGAATGAGGGAGGATCAAAATCGGAGGGGAGGGGAGAAATACCAGCAGGGTCTGGAGGGCCCAGCAAGGTGAATATGAAACCCAAGTACCTATTCCTAGTTGTGGGATCTTGGGCAGGCCACCTGACCTCCCACAGCCTTGGTTTTCTCATCTGTGAAATGGGGAGAATAAGAGCATCTATCTGATACAAATAGCATCTCTCTGATGGATTGTTTTGAGAATCAAGAGTTTTTGGACTGGCTTTCTCCAGTGTCTGGCAAACAGTACATGCTCGGTGGATTTTTCTTTCTTCCTTCTAATGTATTGAGGTATAATTTATATCCTGTAAAATCCACCCATTGGAACAGTACAGTTTGAGGAGCTTAGACAATCATATACGGCCATGGAACCACCACCGTAATCAAGATATAGAATACACCCGGGGTGCCTGGCTGGCTCAGTTGGAAAAGCATGTGACTCTTGATCTCGGGGTTATGAGTTTGAGCCCCATGTTGGGTGTAAAGATTATTAAGAAAATATAAATAAACTTCTCCTTTTTGTGGCCAAGTAAGAATCCATTGGATGGGGTGCCTGGGTGGCTCATTTGGTTAAGTGTCTGCCTTCAGCTCAGGTCATAATCCCAGGGTTCTGGGATCAAGTCCTGCATTGGGCTCCCTGCTCAGCAGGGAGTCTTCTCCCTCTCCCACTCCCCCTGCTTGTGCGCTTTCTCTCTCTCTCTGTCAAATAAATAAATAAAATCTTAAAAAAAAAAAAAAAAAAGTCCATTGGATGGCCCAACCACATTTTGTTTATCCATTCAACAGTTGATAACTCTTTGGCTTGTTTCTGTCCTTTGCTTATTGCAAATAATGCTTCAGTGAACAGGAACCCTCAAGTTTTTGCTTGAACACCTGTTTTCAGTTCTTTGGGGTATATACTCAGAGGTGGAATTACTGGGTTGCTACTTTTTTGTCACCTAATGTACCTATTAAGCAGTCACTCCCCATTCCCTCCCTCCCAGCCAGCCCCTGGGCAACCACAACACTGCTTTCCCTCCCTATGGATCTGCCTCTTCTGGACAGTTCATATGAATGGAATCCCCTACACTATGTGGCCTTTTGTGTCTGGTTTCCTCTGTGAATGTACTTAAAATCACTGAACTGCACACTTTAAGGTCATAATAATGGGGGCACCTGGTTGGCTCAGTCAGGAGAGCGTGCAACTCTTGATCTTGAGGTGGTCAGTTCGAGCCCTGAGTTGGGTGTAGAGATTACTTAAAAAAAATAAGATCTTTTTTTAAAAAGATGATAGTAATGGTCAATTTTATGTGCTGTGTGTTTTACCACAAAAATAAATGTTTAGTGGGCACTTACCACGGACCAGAGGTTCAGGACCAGGTACTTAATATAAGGATCTCATTTCGTTCTCTCGAGGTAAGTTTTCTCCGTGTTACAGGAGGGGAAGCTGAAGCTGGGAAAAATGAATCACCCGAGATCCTGGGACCAGAAGTGGCCGACCCAGGCTCGGACAGCAAGTGTGTCTGACCCCACCAGCCCTGTGCCCCCCCCAACACACCCCCCCCACACAACACACACACACACACACACACACACACACAAATCTTAACCTGGGACTCCGGGACTGAGAGGGACAGAAGCAGACAACAGTGACTTACATTTGGAGAAACAGAAAAATGGGCAAAGAAAAGAGAAGAAAGAGAAAGAAAAAGGTACAAATCCAGCAAAGAGAAATGGGGACCTGGGAGTCTGAGGGACAGTCAGAAGGAAAAGAAAGAGAGAAACAGAGGTGAGAGGGACATGGGGGGGACCCGAGGCTGGCTGACAGGGAGGGCCTGTGTCCTTCCATGGGCCACTAAGGCAGGAAGCGCGGCCACCCCCTCCCCCTCCTTGCAGAGGGGAACTCAGGGGCTCGGCGAAGTCACAGCAGGTGGAAGTTGGCATCTGGAGCCCATGTCTCTGCTTAATTGGCTTTAGGGAGATACCAAGGAAAAGACAGTGACCAGACAAAGAAAGCACGTGGACCGACCCATGTCCCCAGAGACCGGGGGCGGGGGGGGTTGGAGGGACAGAGCGACCTCTTTTTCCACCTCCCCTAGTCGGCCCCTCCTCAGAAATTTAAAAAAAATAAAAACCACCCAGACTTTAAGCAGGATTCAGCATTTTAATCATTGTCACTCTGTGGGTGGCCTGGAGGGAAGGAGACTGGAGTCCCAATGAGTGGGAAAAGAGACACAGAATGAGGGGGGCTCCCGGCCGCTTCCTTCTCCCCCTTGTCACTCGTCCTGGCTTTAGGAAGTAGAACCTTTGCCATCCCCAAAGTTCAGGAGGCTGGCCCCGGGAAAGGAAGCCGGAAGCTCCTGAACAGATTCACCTCTACGAATTCTGCCTGGACCTCCCAACCCCCACCCCAGCATGCGCTGTCCTCCTCTGCTTATCCTTCGTGTCTCACACTGGACTCTGAGCCACTCCTGAGTCTAACGTCCCAGAGACCAGCATGACTCAGGCCCATGAGAGATAGTCACGTGGTGTGCTGAGTAAACCTCCCTTGTGGGTTCTAGTGATGGCAGTATTTCCTCAGGGGTCTCGGGGATCTAGGCTATGTGGACCTCTTCCGGCTTGGACCCGGAAAAACCATCTGAGGTCTCCTGACATCCCTTCCTGCACCGAGGACCTGGAGCTAGCTCCTACCAGCCCCTGAGCGCAGACGGCATGCATCGGGCTCTGAGTCCCTGACCTCAGATGGGCGCCTAGAAATCAGCCATAGTGGGAGAATTTGCACCATGGAAACTGGCAAATGCTAAAATCAGGGCTTTTCCTCTTCTTTGGAGGGCTAGTGGTTCCCACGTACCAGCACACAGGCACCTTCCTGCCTTACTTCCTGCTAACCTGTGAAGCCCCCCAGTGAAAGGCTCATGGCTTCTGTCTCCCCCAGGGCCAAAAACAAAAGAAAAATTCAGACTGGGGAAGCAAGGCCAAAGCACCAAACTTCCAAGAGTGTCAACATGCTTGACTCCTTCTTAAAATTCTCTCAGGGCTTGTCTCTGTTGCTGGGGGGTCAAGTTGCATGGGAAGAAAGATGGCGCCGCCCCAGGGAAACTCCCTCAGGCCAGGCTCTCTGGTCCAATCCCCGCAATGGGAACAGGAAACAGAATCTAAGAGAGGAACTGTGTATTTGAAATGCGGGGCTTCCTCCAAATTCACTTCTCTCCCCTGACCCCCATCTCTTGCCTATTTACAGATGGGAAGCCTGCCACCTCCTCTTCTTTTTCGAAATACCCACAGCTAGAGTTGGGGCCCACAATCGGCCCCAGTTGCAACTACCTCAGTTCCTCCAACGCTTGGGTGAAATTCACCTTTAGAAAATCCTAAAACAAAAGGAGAAAAAAAGACATGAAACAGGCAGCTTGCCTTCCATTCTCCCACCAAATGTGCCCATTCTGAAAGAATGCATGAATGAAGAAATGTCTTTAAGAAAAATCTAAGAAGAAGAAAAAAAAAATATATATATATATATCAAAGAGCCCCCTAAACCTACCATATAAAACCTGACGTGTGAAACCTATAACATCCCCAAATGGATTTTTTTAATTGAGCTGTATACGGTTGGTCTAAGCTTCCATGGTGGGGCTGCTTAAAAGTCTGTCTTTGGATTTTCTAGAAGGATCTCTAGCCATATGCTAAGGAAGGTACGGAATTGAGCCTCCCTACCTGTCTCTCTGTTCAAGGGCATCTCGAGGCTGACCTCACCAGTACCCCCACATCCACCGCGAGCATGGTTTAATTTCATCTCGGGGCACATTCTCAGCACCAGTTTCCGGAGCCTGGGGCTCGTGGTTTACAACGGCAGCTGGGTTGAGGGTCACTAAGACCTACTGAGCCGCCCCCCCCAGACCCCCCCACCCCCCCACTACCCGCCGGAAAGCAAGGAGTCCCTGGGGTGGGGTGGGAGGGACTGTGGTGAGAAAAGTCACAGCCTTTGGAGGGAAACCAGCTCCGAGGCTTTCCCAGGGAGGCCCGTCCCGGGGCAGGTGGAGGCGAGACGCAGAAGAGTATCCTCTACAAGATCTGAAACTTCCAGGCACTCTGATCCTTATAGTCCAGAGGATCCATGGGGTTGTAGGTGAACTTCCAGGTGCCTGTGGGGTCCTTGAACTCCAAGCTGTCCACAGGGCTGTATGTGCCATAGCTCTGGCCCGACAGGGAGGTGGGGGACTGGGCCAGGGAGGGCCCCACAGACGGGCCGGAAAGGGGGCTGAGAGCCGGGCCCCCCAACTGGGGCACCATGGGGGAAAGATAGGGATCCAGGCCACTGAAATAGGAGCTCGGAGACCCATAGGCTGAGGGGGAAGAGCAGAAAGCAGAAGCGGGGGCGTAGGTCATGGCGTAGGGCGTGGAGGTCAAAGGAGGCCCCGAGGCCACCAGCCCCGCCCGCTGGGCCTCTGGCAAGGGGGACTCTGAGGCCGGGCTCCAGATGGACACGGTGGCCACAGCCGCAGTGGGGGAGCCTGAGGGGCCGGGTAGAGGGGGGCTGTAGGAGTCTGAGATGCCCAGGGGGTCTGGACAGACGTCGGAGGAGGATCTCGGCGACAGGCCTGCCTTCCTCTTGGCAGGACGAGCCTTGGTCGGCGCGCCCGGGGGCTGCAGCTGCTGTTTGTGCTGCTGGCGCTGTTGGCGACATTTAGCCCTGCGGTTCTTGAACCAAACCTGGGGGGGCGAGGGGGGGATGGCATGCGTGAGTGCAGAGGGGGCCCCGGAGAGCCCCCATGCTGCCCTGGAATGATGGTGTTAATTGGTGAAGCATGCCCGAGTCACAGCTCCCCGCCTTGCAGTCGGTCCTGGGGCACCCAGTCCGTCCATCTGACCATCCATCCCATCATTCACATCCGCAATTATACACACACACGCACAATCATACGTACATACAAATAATCACACATGCAGTTGTGCATACAATCGTGCGCACACGCACGTGCATCCATCCGATCACACTGACAGTCATACACATACAGTCATACAAACGCACGTTTGCACACTTAGCCAGCAATCAGTTAAGACACACGCACGAACTACGACCTTGGGGATGCCTCCGTGGAGCCGACATTCTTGTTGAGAGCGACAGGTTAGAAATCAAAAGTGAGTACATTGCATAGTATTTTAGAAGGTGATCGATACTTTGGAAGAACCAGCAGGAGCAGGAGGAGGGGGCAGCAGGGTAGGGCGTCAGGGGACATTGTGACTTAAAATGCGAGGGTCCGTCTAGGTCCCATTGACGGACACGGTGACCTGATTGGTCAATAAGCAAAGACTTGAGCAAAGTGATGGGGAATAAACCTTCCAGGTAGAAGGAACAGAGAGTGCAAAGGGCCTGGGGCCAGAGTGTGCTTGGCCGGCGTGTTAGGTAAGAACCGGCAGGTGTGTCTGGCAAAGAGGGTGGGAGGAGGGGTACGGGGCAGTAATGGGGGTGAAGCATTACGAGGGCTATACATGACTTTGTTATGTCTCTACGTTACTCTGTGACTACTCCCCCTCCCTTCACTCTGGGTCCCAGGACGGGCAGGAAGGGGCCCAGGGCCCCGAGCACCCCACCTGAACCCTGGACTCAGGCAGGTTGATCTTCAGAGCCACCTCCTCTCGAGCATACACATCCGGGTACTGAGTCTTGGCAAACAGGGCCTCCAGTTCCTCCAGCTGGCTCCGGGTGAAGGTGGTCCGCTCCCGCCGCTGCTTTCTCGGGGCGCCTAAGGCAGGGACAGGACAATGGGACCATCCGGAGACCCGGACCTCCCAGTCTCTTTGTCCGCGGGCGGGAAGCCCTGATGTCCAGTGGGATGCTGAGGAGCCCTTTCTGGGGGTGCATCTTCCCAAAAGAAGGGTGCACCTACTCCCTGATCTTGTAGACCTCACTCTGTCCCCCCTGGGAAATGGGGCCCCTCTTGGCCCGTCATCTTGGGTCTCATGCCTCACCCCGAGAACTGGCCTTAGCCCTGTAAGCAGGGGTATGAGTTTGGTTTTTATCCCCTTTTTAAAATTTCTTACGCACAAAGACATGTTCAGTTGAAACACGCCATTGAGAGTACTCAACACCTTCTTTTTTTTTTTTTTTTTTTTTTTTTAATTCATGAGAGACAGAGCGAGAGAGAAAGGCAGAGGGAGAAGCAGGCTCCCAAGGAGCAGGGAGCCCGATGCGGGACTCGATCTCAGGACCCTGAGATCATGACCTGAGCCGAAGGCAGATGCTTAACGACTGAGCCACCCAGGCGCCCATCAACGCCTTCTGGTGTAGAAGAGAGACAGGTCCAGCTAAAAGGAACCACTTCCTAAATTGCTATGAACACCCCTACGCTTTCCTGCACCCCTCAGTGACGTGCAGAAGTGTTTGGCAGATTGCAAAGGACTAAATACAGCTGGTGTGTGACTCCAATATCACCCCGGTAAGTTCCCAGCTTCTTCCTGAGAATAAGGGACCCCGAGGGGCCCCCAAGAGCTTGGGGGGTCAGGAGAAGGACGGTACTCACTTGGATAGGACACAGCTTGGTGCATCAGATCCACACTGGGACCACTCAGGGCCAAGGCGTTGACCGAGTAGTGGGGCCCCGGGTTCATATACGCCATCATGATCTTCGGGGACACCGCAGCCCAGGTCTGTGGGCCTGCAAGAGAGGAAGGGGCGCTCAGACACTCCCCAGGTACGGCGTGGTGCCCGGCAGCCCAGGTCCAAGTCCTGCTTCAGGCTCTTCTTAGGTGTGTGACCTTGGGCACCTATCTCTCTGTGCCTCAGTTTCCACGCCTATAAAATGGCCTTCTGCTTAAAGTGGGCAAAGCTTCCCCGAGACCCCATCTGCAACAGCAGCTGACACTGTAATGCGAATCCTAGGCCCCAGAAAAGATGTCCAGCCTCGCACAGAATCACGGACAGCAGGGTGATCCGCTGTCCTGACCTGCTTGGGACGGGGCGGTTTCTAGAGATGCGGGCATTTCCCCCACAAACACGGGAAGAGTCCCGGACAAACTGGGATGGCAGAGTAGCATGCAAACGAGTGAAGGATGATCTTCCACGACCACGTGGGACCCATCAGGTGGGCAAAGATAAAAGAGGTCAACATCAAAAACTAATGATATAATGTATGGTGATTAACATAACAATAAAAAATTTTAAAAAATAAAAGATAAAAGAGGTCCGTTAGCCCCAGAGCCAGCCTGGGTGCGGAGAAGCAGGCGTTCCCGTGTCCGGTCGGGAGCGGCGAGGAGCGAGCATCATCCATGCATCGGAATAAACTGGAAGCATTGATCAAAGTGAAACGCCCTCTTTCCTCTCCCCACCCCCCCTTCCCCGGGGCAATTTGCCTTCGGGGCGCCTCCGTCCCCTCGAGGGAAAATGGGAATGCAAATAGCATTTACATCTTTAGGTGGTTGGGCGGGTAAATGCAAGGTGCGTATCAGCAGCTCCTTAAACTAGCACCTGACACCACGGTCAGGGCCGCGCAGCGAGCAGCAGGGGGCGCCCCTCGCCGTTTGCAAGCGGATGTTTGCACAGGCTTTGCACGAGGATTTCCAATGCGCGCGCGTACAATCGACAAAATGTGGAAGCAGCCTCTATGTCCACCAAAGGGGAGGTGGTAAGTAAATTATGCAAGTAGATGATGTCACATGCATTCAAGGGAATTCCATCAAGTCACTAAAAAGTATAAGGCCGCCGCGAACTGATTTTTACAGCTCTCTAGTAAATAGATAAGAGAAATGATCCTACGCTTGGCAATAAGAGGAGACGGTGTGTCATTTCTAGATCAGCCTGGGAGCCTGTTTAACAGAACCCCTCCCAGCCCAAGGGTTATTTCATTTTCTAAGGGACCCGATCTCTATTCGGGTTACTATTTGCTATGGATCAGCCTCCGGACTCTGATAAGGTAAAGGGTAACTTGCAAGAAGTTTGGTGGCAAGTGATTTGTCTCCGCAGAAAGGATGACCTCAAGGTTACAGAGGATTTGCTGCCCTGTTGCCCAGTTTCCTTTCTGTTTTCTGCACGTTCCCTGAAGAACCGTATTAGCCCCTATTCCTTGACTTTCCCCCTTTGAAACGGCTGGTTTCCTCATTTAATAACCTAAATAATATTTGATCTGGGCTTATTATGTATGTGTCTGAGAGTCAGGTTTTCCAATTTTGTTAAAATTAGGGACGCCTGGGTGGCTCAGTCGGTTAGGTCTCTGCCTTCAGCTCAGGTCATGATCTCGGGGTGCTGGGATCAAGCCCCACATCGGGCTCCCTGCTCGGCGGGAAGTCTGCTTCTCCCTCTCCCTCTGCCTGCCGCTCTCCCTGCTCATGCTCTCTCTGTCAAGTAAAATCTTTTTTTTTTTAAATTCTTTTTGTTAAAATTACACTTTTTTGAAGATTTTATTTATTTATTTGACACAGAGAGACAGACAGACAGAGACAGAAAGAGGTAGAGAGAGAAATCCAGGTTAGCGTGTAGCGTGTATATATATATATATATATATATATATATATATATATATATATACACAGAAAATTTCCAGGAAGGACAGAGGATACCACTAGAAGTGAGGCCCTCTGGAGAGGTGTCCTATATCCAAGCCTTGTTTTTATAGTTTGGACTGCTCTGTCACCGTACGGACATATAAGCTTTTCAAAAACAAAAGCAACAATAAAATCTAAACAAAACAAAAAACCATGAGAGCCTTTCCGGGGCTCCCTATCGCCCCCACTAAGATGGCCTTGGGGAGCCTCCCAGCCTCTCTGGGTGTGTGCATAAGCCATTCCCTGGGCCAGGAATGCCTCTTGTCCGGTCCCTGTCATAGCTAACCCCTTCTCTTCCTGCATGCTCCAGCTCAAGCATAACTTCCCTGGGGAGCCATCCTGTGCGCTAACCTGGATTTCTCTCTCTCCCTCTTTCTGTCTCTCTCGCTCTGTCTCTATCTGTCTATCTGTCTCTCTCTCAAACACACAACACTATTTCAGAAATAAGTAAAAGTAGAAAACAGAAGACCTTTGCTTTAGCTCCTTCCCCCCTCCCGCTCCCACTAGCCTCTCCTTCTCATCCCTCACTTGGGGGATGGTGTTATATTTATCATAAACTGGGGTCCTACTGCCCCTCCAAGAAAAATGTTTGAGATTCCACCTTGCTGTAGGAGGTAGGGATGTAGCAAGAAATGAGGCACACAGCATCACTGCTCTCATGGGATTGAACCTCTGGGAAAATGAAATGGGGTAACGGGATAGTGACGGGGTTTGGGGCGAGGGTAAGACAGCTCATCTAGACGGATGGTCAGGGAAGGTCTCTCTGTGAGGATGGGACCCTGGGGCTGAAAAGCGATGGGCTCAGTCACCGTGGGAAGATGCCTCCAGGCAGAGGGAACAGCAGCTGCAAAGCCCAGAGGCTGGGATCATTTTGTCTCGTTGGAGGAGGAAACCAGGTGCCCAATGTGACTGGAGCAGAGCGATCCAGGTGGAGAGCGAATCAGATGATGTAGGGCCTGGCCAGGAAGGTCATGGGGAAGCTCAGTGCTGGTGGTTACACTAAAAGCAAAAAGCCGCTTTAAATCCGAAGACCTGATGGGTGTTCTAGGAAGCCCCCAATAATCTTTCCCCTGGTAGTCACCCCCTTGTGTTGTCCCCTCCCACGGAGCAGGGCTGTCATAGGCCCCCCATTCGGCACTGCATAAATGACAGGGTGACCTCCAAGGCTGGCGCTGCTCTGGGGGGAGCCGGTTGGGATCGTGGGGGGGGTGCGTGAGGGGGCCAGGAACTGAGGTGTCCCGCCAACAGCCATGGGACCAAGCCCCCCGTGGAAGGTCAGTTCCAAAGCATCAGGCAACCCCTCCAAGGACTCAGCCCTGGTTGACATTGGACTACATACAACAGCACGAGGAGACCTTAGCCCGAATCATCCAGTGGAGCCGCCCCGGATCCCTGTCTCTCAGACACTGTATGAGACCATAAGTGTTTGTTGTTTTAAGCAGCTAAGTTTTAGTGTGGCTCGTTACATGGCTAGGGCTAACTCACATGCAAGCCTTCTCTATGCAGGACGCCCTTATGTCAACAGAGCCTTGGGAGGCAGACTCTGCATTCCTGTTATGCTCCCATTTCACAGATGGGAATGTCTTCAGGCTCAGGCACCATTACTTGCCCAGGGTCACACACAGACTGTGGGGACCCGGGATTCCAACCCTGGGTTGGAGGCTCCTGAAGGCTGTTCTCCCGGCACCCAGCCTGGGTTCCCTCTGTCCTCTCCCTCTTCTCCAAGGGAGCTTCTGGAAGGTGCGGAAACAGGGAGACGTGTGGCACTGCCGGGCTAGGGACCAGGTGCAGAGCCTGGAACGAGAGCATCCATGTTCATTGTCTTCCCCATCGACTCTGTGCCGGGTTTACCAGGCTAAGCGGTTGGCCTTCCAGGAGAGCCCAGCATTCTGCACTGGGGTGATCCACCCTACAGACAGGGAATCTGAGCCTGGGGTGAGGAAGGTGCTCACCCAAGACCAAGCAGCTGGTCATGACAATGACCTCCAGGATTGAGCGTTTGCCAGCTTCCTCAGACAACCCACAAGGGCTTTGTGGACAAGACGTCCGCAAAGAATAATAAAAATAATGTCGGACATCCACTGAAATTTTTCTCTGGCAACAAGATGAGACAGCTAGTGAGGTCATGGCCTCGGGACTTGCCCACTCTACACAGGCTTTGGTGTCCCATCCCAAGAAGCACAGACAGCAAGAGTTAGGATGTCTACCTTTTGTTGAGAATTTACAGTCAGCCTGACAGCAACCCTGTCATCATCCCGCGGGTGAAGTTCAAGGCAATGATGCTTCATTGTCCCAAAGGTGGGCTGAGGAAGACCACTCTCCCTGCCCTGGGGATCAACCCGTGGAAGCCGAGGCTGGTGCTTGGGGCTTCTGAGGTTCAGCAGCCACTGCGTCCAGGCTCCCACCTGAGCAGGTGCTCTGACAGGGAAGGCCTGAAGGCTCGCACCCACCTTGTGGGTAGTCAAGGAGATGATCCCATTCTAGAGGTGGGGAAACCGAGCCTGAAGGGCACAGAGGAAGGTACCCACCCTCAGTCAGGCAGCTGACAACCATAAGGACCTCCAGTCATGATCCCCCAACTGCGCCTCGAGAACAAGATCTCAGGGAACAATCATCCCAATAAAACTTCCTCCAAGGTAGGTTCTACTATGATCCTCGCTTCACAGAGGAGGAAACCGAGGCTCAGAGAGTAGAGTTCCCTGCTCTCGACCCCCAACTGTGCCCCCGATCCCCCCAAAGCAGGATGAAGCCAGCTCCCTCTCCTGGGCTTACTGCAGGCCAGGCCTGTGACATGGGGTCCCAGTGGCTCTTCATGGCAACTTGTCATTGTCACCACTTTAGCAGACTAGGAAACTGAGGCTTAGGGAGGTCACGTGAATGGCCCAAGGCCACACAGTGAGTAAAAGGCAGGCTTTAAGCCCAGACTCAGGGGGCCCCACATCAGCCCTGGCAAGACTCCCCCAGATCAGCCACGTTCAAGGTCCTCCTTTGCCTTGTCTGCGCCGCCCCCATGAGCTCCACCATCCAGTGGGACAAGGAGCTGAACTATACACCCTCCTGATCCAGATGGGACTTGGGGAAGCAGGAGTCTCTAGAGTAGGGAGGCCCCCAGGTAATCACTCCACCAGCATGTGAGCTGAGAATCTCGGCATTCCTGGCCCCGGGGCCACCCCAGAGTCTACCCTTCCTCCCTCCTGCTGCAGGCCAGTGGTTCTTGCATTCTATTCCTGTCATTCAGCATCTGCTCAACAAATAACTAGGCACCCCAGGCATTCCCCCATGCCCTGTCCACCCTCACTCCCTCCTACTGTGCTCACAGGCACCCTGCACCTCAGACACCAGGATGGAAACGCCATTCCCTAGAGGACCCTGCAGCAAACATCACACATCCCTTCCTCTCGGCCCCTGAGAACTGAGAATTGAGTCTCCCCTCTCTCACTCCCCCTCCCTCCGTCCCCTCTGCCACTCTTGCAGACACTCACCTTCAGAAACAGGGGGACGGGGCTCTCCTGGCAGGTGGCAGAGGCTGAAGGAAACAGGTCCCTTCACATGGAGCGATTTTAAGCCCTGGCTGGGAGTGATGTCATTTGCAGTGGCCTGGATCTCAGAGGGTAATCCTGGCCCCGGGTGGGGGACTTGACTGGATGCCAGGAGGTGACATTGGCTGGGAGGGGGAGGGGCACCCGTCTGCCTAATCCCCCCTCTCCTCCCCAAGACATCTTGGCAATTAAGGCTGATGGGGACAGGAAGCCCCAGCTCCTGCCTGTGACCAGGAGCCCCCACTCTTCAGGGAAGTTCTTCCTGAGGTCCAACTGGTGTCCCTCCCGCTTTGGCATCCCATCAAAGAGGAAGGAGAGAAATGCTGGGTGTTGCTGAGAGATCATTTGAAAAATAAGGGGTGCAGGGCTTTCTGCCTCCCCTCCTGGGTCACCCCTTCTCTCCCCAGCATTCTGTCTGCCGACTTATTCAAACCTGTCTGGCCCCATTGTTCGTGGCTTCTGGCTCAGTTTCCCCTTTTCTCTCTGTCGGCCTCGGCCTCTATCACTCTGGTCTCCAAACTTTCTGTCTCTAACGGACATCAGCTTCTCCTACTTGCTCTACTGGTCTTTGTTTGGGATCTCTGGGCCTCAGTTTCTCTCTCCCTTGGGCCCCCGGCTATGCCGTTCCTGCTGCTTCACATGTGTGCCCCCCCACCTCGTTCTCCAACTCTGTGCCCCTCCGTCCCTGTCTTGATTGATTTCCTTGCATTTCTGCCTTGGTCTCTTGTTCTCAGATCTCTTATTCCCTTTCTCTCCCTGCGACTCTGTCTCTGTTTTGCTTTGGGCACCTGTGTCTCTCTGTCCCTGTCTCCCTGTCTGTCCACCTGTCCCTGCAACTCCAGTGTACCCCCTGTACCTCTGTGCTTCTTTATCCAACCTCCCAAGTTCCAAGCTCTGGTCCTGTTTCTCTCTCTTTTTCGCCAACACCTCATTTGATTCTCTGATTCTCGATTTCTTTCTCCCGACTTTCCCTCCAATTCTGCTTTTTCCCTATCTTGGTAGCCTCTCTCACTCTGTACTTGTGATTGTCCTTGTCTCCATCTCCCTCCCTAGGTCTGTTCTATTTCGCCATACACCCGAGCATGCACACGCACGCGCACACATCCTCGCACACGTACATACACGCGTGTGATGGTGGTAATCCTGCCTTGTGGCTGGGTCATTGTGTCTCATCATAAGGGGCTCTTTCTTTCTCCACCCGCACGAACCCCCTGCCGGGGGGGGGGGATTAAGGCCAGCAGCCTGGCTCGGGAATCAGGGCAGGTCTCATTAGCTTGAAGAACCAGGGGTGACAGGGAGAGAGGGAGGGGCTGTCTGACCCTCAGTGACCAGTCAGGAGGCTACTGATGGGACAATCCAGTGCTGTTAACAGACCGTCCTGGCCCACCAGAGCAGAGAAGGAAAGGAGGCTGAGCAGGGAGAGCAAGAGAGGGTCCTTACGGCCTCATGGAAGAAAAGTATCAACTTCTCCACATCACTTCCTCCTGGGACTGTGCACCCATCTGCCTGTCAGGGCCCCCCCCAGGGTGGGAGGGTGTGCAGAGGTGGGTCTCAGAAGGTCATGCACATGGCCCTGGGGGACAGTTGAGTCCACATTTAGGCCCTTCTTCTGAGCTGGATCCCCCCCAGGAGAAGTCATTTTCTTTCTCATCTCCACCTAGAGACTCAAGAGGAGATTTTGTCATTTAGCCCTGCCCACTCCCTTTTTCCTCACACTCGTCCCACAGCCAATCCATCCCTAACTCCTGTCATCTCTTCTTTCAGCTAATTGTCCCTCTACAAACATCAAAGCTCTGCTGGGAGATGTTAAAGGAGACCCAAGTCAAGAGTGAAATAAACCAGGGATTGGGAGACTCCATATTGTTAAGATATGTCAATTATTCTCAGACTAATCATTAGTCACTGCAATCCCAACCAAAACTTCTCAAAAGTGTGTTTTTGTAGAAACCCGACAACCCGATTCAAAAATCTCTATGAAAATTTAAAGAAACCAGAATATCAAAACAACCTTTAAAAAAAAGCTGGAAACTTATATTACCTGACTTCAAGACTTACTGCAATGCTACAGTAATCAAGACAGCGCGATATCGGGCGCCTGGGTGGCTCAGTCGTTAAGCATCTGCCTTCGGCTCAGGTCATGATCCCAGGGTCCTGGGATCGAGTCCCACATCCGGCTCCCTGCTCAGCGGGAAGCCTGCTTCTCCCTCTCCCACTCCCCCTGCTTGTGTTCCTGCTCTCGCTCTCTCTCTGTCAAATAAATAAATAAAATCTTAAATAAAAAAAAAAGCGCGATATTGCATAAGGACAAGCAAATCAATCAATGGGACAGAATACACAGTTCAGAAATTGGTCAAAAACTTTATGATTAATTGATTTTTTGACAAAAATGCCAAAGCAAGTCAACAGGGAAGTCTTCAATACATCATGTTTGAACAATGGAATATCCACATAAGAAAAAATAAAAGAAAGAACCTCAATCACAACACACAAAAATTAATTTGAGAGAAATCACAGTCCTAAATGTGAAAAAGGAAAAGTATAATGCTCCTAGGGGTTGGGAAAAACAAAAAACAGAGACATATTCTTCTTGACCATGGGATAAGCAAAAGTCTCTTAAACAGGACACAGAAGGCAATCACCATGAAATAGAAAATCAATAAATTAGATGTGATCGGGGCACCTGGGTGGCTCAGTCGTTAAGCATCTGCCTTCGGCTCAGGTCATGATTCCAGGGTCCTGGGATTGAGCCCCGCATTGGGCTCCCTGCTCGGCGGGAAACCTGCTTCTCCCTCTCCCACTCCCCCTGCTTGTGTTCCTGCTCTCGCTCTCTCTGTCAAATAAATAAATAAATAAAAATCTTTAAAAAAAAAATAAATGTGATCAAAACTAGAAAATGCTACTCTTCAGAAAATACCCTTAAGTACAAGAAAATGCTAGGCACGGTCTGTTAGAAAGCATTTGCAGAACTTATAGCTGGTATAGACCTTATATCCAGAATACAGAAGACTCCTTCAACTCAATAATCAAACCACTGGAAGAAACACTTCATAAAAGACATCCTGATAGCCGATGAGCCAAACACACACAATACTCAACATTATTTGTCATCAGGGAGACACATATTAAAACCACAATGGCATGCCACAACACGCCCACCAAAACGGTCACGATGATAAGACCTGGAGTGGAGAGGGGGTACGGACTGCAAAGTGGCCTGAGGGAAACTCCGGGCAGTGCAATATTGTGTCTCTCCAGAGGCACGGTGATGACATGAGAGCTCCAGTTTGTCAAAATGCATCAAACTGATCATTTAAAAGGGGTGCATTTTGGGCGCCTGGGTGGCTCAGTTGGTTAAGCGACTGCCTTCGGCTCAGGTCATGATCCTGGAGTCCCGGGATCGAGTCCCGCATCGGGCTCCCTGCTCGGCAGGGAGTCTGCTTCTCCCTCTGACCCTCCCCCCTCTCATGCTCTCTCTCTCTCATTCTCTCTCTCTCAAATAAATAAATAAAATCTTAAAAAAAATAATAATAATTAAAAAATAAAATAAAAAATAAAAGGGGTGCATTTTATCCATGTAAATCGTGCCTCAATTAAAAAAAAAAAAAGAGGATGAGGGAAATACCACTATCCCCGGTGTAACCTGCTCTCACCACCTGCACCGCTGGGAGCAGGGAAGGATTGCAGCAGGAGGCCCCGCCCCCGGCAGCGGAAGCCCCGCCCCTCAGCCCCGCCACCTGCCCCCCCAAGCGCGGGAGCCTCAGCTCAACGTGGGAAGATCAAAGCCTCAACTCGGGCCACCACTCGAAGAAAATGCATTCTGTGCCCAGCTCTGTGCCATCTGTCCTCTAACCACTCAGTCCCCTTCTGTCCCGCAGGCCTCTTCTTGTCCCCAAACTAGCCAAGCGCAGGAAAGGAGCCCAGAGGAGACCAGAGGTCACGAGGCCCCGCAGGAGACAGGGTCCTGGGGCAGCCGGGGGCGGGGGG
>NC_058418.1:7981514-8128471 GCF_002201575.2 Neomonachus schauinslandi
GGGGGGGGGGGGGGGGGAGCGGGAGGGTGTGTGACAGACACTGGGGGAGATCAGACAGCTGGGAGACAAAGGGAGAGAGAGGAGAACTATAAAGAGGAAATCAATATTCATTTGTTCAATGATTGAATGCCGGGAGAGATGTAGAGAGGAAAGAATCTCCGTGTTTTTCAAGGGCCGCCCAGGTCCTCAACTGCAGCAGAAGGGAGTGGGTTAGACTGTGGGGGGCCTGCACCCCGTAGCTCCCTAGCTCACTCGCACTGCTTTATTTTCTGCAAAACTCTTACCAACGTCTTGTCTCTCCTCTGCCCCTCTCGCAGGTCGTGAGCTCCGGGAGGGCTGGGACCTTGTCTGTCTGGGACAATCCCAGCACACAGTAGGTGCTTAATAAAGGGATGGATGAAGGGCCGAGTGAATGGCAGAGGGGCAGAGAGACACACACAGGGCAGAGGTGGGGTGTGGTTTTATGGAAAGAGCCAAAGACCTGTGATTGCCGCAGGAATCAGTGAGGTCCGACTTGGGAGTACCCAACAGTGTTTGCAGATGCTTCGGGGATCACATTATTGCTGAGTTGGTTAGTTCAGGATCTAACTGTCCCTGAAACCCAGGTTTTCTCCACCTCCCGTGTTGGGCAAGGTGGCATCCACCCCAGCTCCTTGTTCCCACTGGACAGGGGAGCCATCAGGGGCTGCAGAGCAAGGGTGAACCCCACAGAGCTGGGGGAGTCTTCCCAGAACCGATGTGGAGCCACGTGAGTCTGGGTTTAAAGCCTGGCTTCCACTCAGTGCAGTGTCTGAGCAGTTGGGACTGGTGAGCCTCAGGCTTGTCAGCTGTGTGCTGGGGGGGAGGGGCGGGGGCGGGCACTTTCCTCCCCACCCTTCAGGCTCAGTCTGCCCACCTGTAAATAGGATTATCTCCTTGGCCACCCACAAAGTGGGAATCAGCCTTCAGGCCTCACCTGTCAGAGCACCTGCTCAGATGGGAGGCTGGACCCAGTGGCTGCTGATCATCCGGAGCCCGGAGCGCGAGCCTCGGGTCCCACGGGTTGGTCCCCAGGGCAGGGAGAGTGGTCTCCCTTAGCCCATCCTTTGGGATTGTGAAACATCACATTGCTTTGAAATTTGCCCAGGTCGCAGAAGACTTATACAGGCATTTCAGAAGCGGCCCATCAATGCATGATGCAGGGCACTGTTTCATCAGTTGCCAGGCAAATGGAAATTACAACCTCACAGCAATACCTCTGTGTCCCACCAGACGGCTAAAATGAACGTCTGACAGTTCTAAGTGTTAACTCGCACACGGCTGGTGAGCACGTAAGGTACTCCAGCCCCTCTAGGAAACCATTTGGCGGTATTGTTAAAAAGTGCATGTGTGCCTATCATATAACCCAGCCATTTCATTCCTCGGTCCACACCCAACAGGAATGCGTGCTTATTTCAGGGAGAAGATGAGAAGAACATTCAGAGCACATCCTCACAATAGCCCCAAACCGGAAGCTACTCAAAGACCCATCCAGAGCAGATCATTCCTGCCCAGAGACAGGTCCAAAGTTGTTGGTCTCATGACCCCTTTACGTTCTTAAAAGTCATCCAAGACCCAAAGAGCACCTGTTTACATCAGTGGTCTTTACTGCATTTACCGTATTAAAATCTAAAACTGAGAAATAAGGGGCACCTGGGTGGCTCAGTCTTTAAGCGTCTGCCTTCAGCTCAGGTCATGATCTCGGGGTCCTGGGATCGAGCCCCAGTCGGGCTCCCTGCTCGGCGGGAAGCCTGCTTCTCCCTCTCCCACTCCCCCTGCTTGTGTTCCCTCTTTCGCTGTCTCTCTCTCTCTGTCAAATAAATAAATAAAATCTTAAAAAAATAAATAAATAAAAATAAAATCTAAAACTGAGGAATAAAAAATATATAACGCATTTCTCAGTTCATTTGAAATAAACCCATGACATGTTAACATAAAACGATATATTTCCACATGAAAAAATAACTGTATTTTCCCAGATGAAAGAAGTTGATGAGAAGAGCAGCACTGTTTAAAGTCTTGCAAATCTCTTTAGTGTCAGACCGAATAAAAGACAGCCGGGTCCCCATAGCGGCTACTGGGTTCATTTGGTCTGTTGAGGTGCGTCTTGAAGCCTCTGGAAAAACCCACTGAGGGCTGGCCAGGGAATGGAAGAAAAGGCTGATTCTATCTTAGCATTATTATGAAAGTAGTTTTGATCTGGTGAGCGGCCCCCCAATAGGGTCTCGATGACCCCCAGGGGTCCCTGGGCCACCCTTTGAGCTGCTTTTCCACAATAAAAAGGAAGACATAATGAGACATGCAAAACACAAATGAGTCTCATAACTCTTAACGCTGAGCAAAAGAAGCCAAGCACAAAAAGAGAGCACACAGCGGAGACAGAGAGAGAATATGGTATGGTCCCGTTTACACAAATTACGTCTGGCACCTCAAATCTATGGAGCTAGAAGTCGAGGTAATGGAATGGTTGCCATTGATGAGGGGAGGGGGAGCAGGTGGGGAAATCAAGAAAGCCTTTTGGGGGGGCTGGTCATGTCCATTTCTTTTTTTTTTTTTTAAGATTTCTTTATTTTAGAGGGGGAGGGGCAGAGGGAGAGGGAGAGAGAGAGAATCTCAAGCAGACTCCCTGCTGAGTGAGGAGCCCAACCCAGGGCTTGATCTTACGCCCCTGAGATCACAACCTGAGCCAAAATCAAAAGTGAGATGTTTAACCCACTGAGCCACCCAGGTGCCCTGGTGGTAACCATTTCTTGATCTAGGTGTTGATAATCGAGTGTGTTCACTTTGTGAAGATTTATCAAGATGTACTCTTCTTCACACATAAAAGACATGTAGATAGACATGTATATGTGTGTTATATGTATTATATTATATATTATATATCATATATCACATGGCATTCTATGTTATATACACATCATATATTAAATTTATATGTATGTGTATACACAGGCATATGGATAATACACCATGGGCCCCAACAGCAATTGCAGGTCCTAGGGACATGAGCCCTATAGTGACTGGACCATAGGGACACACAGGGTTCCCAAAAGATGGAGCCGTTGAAGGACATAGGGGTGAGGTGACCAACCAACCCAGTTTTCTTGCGACTGTCCTGGTTTAGCACTGAAAGTCCCATATCCCAGGGACCCCTGAACCCAGGGAAATGGGGCAAGTTGCCCCCGTACTTTGCAGAGGGGATATCGACCAAGCTCAGGAGCATATTTCGGTATCACAATTGGACCCTCCACAGTGGTATGTCAGCTCTGGAGGTGAGGATTATCAACTCCAGCCTTCCTACAAGGAAAACTGAGACTCAGAGAAAGGAATGCCTGGCCCAGAGACACACAGCTAACGATGAATAGACACAATTCTGGGCCTTGGCTGGTTTACCATCGAAACTGTGCCCTGGGTCTGAATGGGGTTTTCACCGGGATGGACAAACCCTGGGGTCCGGTCCGGCTCTTGAATGTCAATCGCTATTTTACTGTATTAGACATTAAAACTGAGGAATTTTTCAAATATTTTAAATACTTTTAAATTTATTTAAAATAGGGGCACCGGGGTGGCTCAGATGTTAAGCGTCTGCCTTCAGCTCAGGTCATGATCTCAGGGTCCTGGGATCGAGCCCTGCATGGGGCTCCCTGCTCAGCTGGAAGCCTGCTTCTCCCTCTCCCACTCCCCCTGCTTGTGTTCCCTCTTTCACTCTCTGTCAAATAAATAAATAAAATCTTTAAAAAAAATTCTTAAATAAAATAAAATAAATAGATTTAAAATGTGTTTTTAAAAAAGTAAATAAAATAAAATGTATTTAAAATTCTATGTTAAATTTTTTTAATGCTTTCCTTGGACACCCCAAAGCTGAGTGATGCGTCATGTCAGAGGCAGACCTCAGGGCTCTGCGTAGCTTCCTGACAGGTCAGACCCTTCCAGAACATTCCCAGGTCATCTCTGAGGGCCCTGGTCCAATGCCCCCAGACCCTCACACTTATACCCGCTTTCCCGGTCTCCAGAACCCCTGTTACTTCCAAAGGGACAGAGAGGGGAGAGTGGATAGGAAATCAGGAAATAGGTTCATGATAAATCTTTAAAATCAACAATGTTGGCCCCCTCCTAACCCTTTTAATATAGTTTTCTGAACACCAAGCCTGTGTCCCACTCTGTCCCCCACTCCTGGCTCTGCTCCCCAGGCTCCTCATCTCCTCTGCCGCCCCCCTGTGGCCGTCCTGGCCCCTGGGTCTCCCCACCAGCCGGTTCTCTGACCCTGTCCTGGACCCATTTAGCAAATGCTCCAATCCTCTTAGGCCAGGCGGGCCTCAGCAGAGCAGAGAGAGAATTAGATCAGATTTGGGGGAGGGAAGGGGGGCACAGGCTGTGGGGGGAGAGCAGACAGACTGTCAGGATAGAATGAAAACTTCTGCTTCTTTGAAACCCCACGAGGAGGTCTGAGACTTCTCACACACTGAGACCCCAGGAGGGAGAGGGGGAAATGGGGGGGGCAGGGAGGACACCTGGAGGCCGAGATGTCTTGCTCCCCATGCCTGGAAAGTGTTTTCCCCACCTTTGGCTCTCATCTCCATGGTCACCGTAGAACCTAACGCTTCTGCCTACATTTTCAGATCTCTCCTGTCCATCGAGACCCTGTTTTCTCCTCCAGAATTATTAATTCCTGGCATGTGTGTTTTTAGGGGACAGATGTTGCTTGCCCTCAGCAGCCACACCCCCACCTTCCTTCATATACAGCAGCGCGGACAGTGGTTAGACTAGGGAAGGGTTTTCAGAGCAGAGGAGAAGGTCGCCCCCGAGGACAGTCAGTTCCTTTAGCATCTGATGAAAGTTCTGGACCTCTTCCCAATAACACCATTCTGAAGAGACACCCCCCCACCCAGGAACTCACAAACCACATTCTTTCCGGAACCTTCTAAACAGGGCAGGGCAAGACATCAAGAAGAACTCACTGAAGCAGACGGCTGTCTGGTCAGGGAACCAACGTTATGTTCAGCTCTTCCCATGTACCTGGCACTTTGCTGGGAATTTCTGGAACTCCTCCCCGACCTGATTAGATCCCGGCCCTTATCATAGCCCTTCCCTGTAAAGCTCAGATTCATGTTGACTTTTTTTTTTTTTTAAGTAGGCTCCACGCCCAGCTCGGAGCCCAACAACGGGCTTGAACTCATGACCCTGAGATCATGACCCGAGCCGAGATCAAGGGTTGCACGCCTAACCGACTGAGCCACCCAGGCACCCCTCGAGTTGACTTTTGACATGCTTTGCTGTGTTCCTTTGAGTAGCTATGTTCTATGAAGTCACCTCAAACACCGAAGTAGCAAATCTGGTCCTGCTCCTAGTTTCCTGCAAGCCTCTGGTCACGTTTTCATCAACTCATCGGCGTATCACCTTGTTTAATGCATTCTGCTTAAAGAGCCCTTATTTAATATATATTGTCGATTTCTTCACATTGAACTCATGGCCAACAGGACTCTAACTCCTGCCTGAAGGAAGCTCATCTAACGCACAGATTTTCTCCCAAAGGCACATCCCAGCCTTCTTGCACCTGGGACTACCAGACAGCACCTTGGTGCTATGCATTTGAAACAGCACAATCACCAACAGCAAGCGCAAAAATGCCCTATGACCCAGCAAGTCCACCCCTAGGTATATTATGCAAAAAAAACTGAAAGCATCCACTCAAACAGATACGTGCGTATTCATGTTTGCAGCAGCACTATTCACAATAGCCAAAAACAACCCAGTGTGCATCAACAGGTAAATGGAGAAACACAATGTGGTCTACCCATACAGTGGAATATTATCCAGCCGCAAAAAGGAAGGACGTGTTTATACATGCGACAACATGGAGGAACATAGAACATACTATGCTGGGGCACCTGGCTGGCTCAGTCAGAAGAGCGTGAGACTCTTTTCTTTTTTTTATTTATTTTTTATTTTTTTAATTTATTTTATTTTTTTTTAAAGATTTTATTTATTTATTTGAGAGAGAGAATGAGAGACAGCACGAGAGGGAAGGGGATCAGAAGGAGAAGCAGACCCCCTGCTGAGCAGGGAGCCCGATGTGGGACTCGATCCCGGGACTCCAGGATCATGACCTGAGCTGAAGGCAGTCGCTTAACCAACTGAGCCACCCAGGCGCCCTCTTTTCTTTTTTTAAAAAAAGATTTTATTTATTTGTGAACGAGAGAAATAATGAGTGGGGGGTGGGGGGTAGAGGAAGAAGCAGGCTCCCCGCTGAGCAGAAAGCCCGATGTGGGACTGCATCCCAGGACCCCGGGATCATGACCCGAGCCAAAGGCAGATGCTTCACCGGCTGAGCCATCCAGGAGCCCGGGCTGAGGCTGTTGATCTTAGGGTTGTGAGTTCGGGCCCCATGTTGGGTGTAGAGATTACTTAAAAATAAAATCTTAAAAAAAAAATTTTTTTTTAAAGATTTATTTATTTGAGAGAGCGAGAATGAGAGAGAGAGAGAGAGAACATGACGGGGGGAGGGTTAGAGGGAGAGGCAGGCTCCCCGCCGAGCAGGGAGCCCAATGCGGGACTCGATCCCGGGACTCCAGGATCATGACCTGAGCCGAAGGCAGTCACCCAACCAACTGAGCCACCCAGGCGCCCCCCAAAAAAATTTTTTTTAAGGAAGACGTTATGCTTAGTGAATAAGCCAGGCATGGAAGGACAAATATCCCATGATTCTACTTATATGAGGTACTTAGTCAAATTCATAGAGATGGAGAATGGATTGGACATTATCAGGGGCTGAGAGAAGGCAGAAAGAGGAGTTCCTGTTTCTGTCCGGGGGAGGATGAAAAAGTTTTAAGTATGGGCAGTGGTGATGGTTACACAATAACATAACCATTTTAATATTGTGATTGTATTTAATGCCACCGAATAGTGTACTTACGAATGGTTAAAATGATAAATATCGTGTATAATATATATATAAAACCACAATTTTAAAAGCACAAAAATATTAAAAGCATTAAATATTCCTCAAAAGGACACTTGTTTACAGTATAAGAGCTGAAACGAAAAGGCGGCTGGAAACAATGTGAAGTTGATCACTCGAATTTTTCACCACTCTGCACGTGTCTGTGAACAACCAGGAAAACGCGGGGAGCATTTGTTTTGGGGTGACAAGGAAATTTTAGCAAGTAGGGAGATTCACAAATACGGAGTGCATGAACAAGGAGGAGGGGGTGTATTTCAAAAACGAAAGAGGAAGCGGAGGGCAAAGTCCAGAGACACAGGAAGGAATGGCAATCACAGAAAGCCCAGAAGGTTCTAGAAGGCAGAGACCAACTCCCCCGCCCCCATCAGTCCATCTCTCCAATGTTGTCTTCAAAGTTCTGCTTGCTCATCTTTGACCACCCTACCTGGGGCCCCCTCTCCCTCGGGGAATGACGCCTCTCCTTTGCACAGAGAACAGGGAGGGGTCTGGCGGTCTGTGAGCATCTCCTGGGCAGGAGGTGGAGATGAGTCAACCATACTGAGAGGACCCAAATCAGGGCTTGCCTGGGAGGGGTTGCAGAGGAGATAAGGAATTGATAGATGGGGAGGGAGCCATTGTTTCCATTCTGACTGAATCAAAAATCAGTGGATTAGTTCTTTCTTCTCAGCCCACATTTTCACCAACTCCCTTCCTACCTCCCTCTCTGTTTGTGCAGGTAGATTCTGGACTACAGACGACATCCCCATCCATCTGAATCTGGGAAGCCCAATGAGGAACTCCTGCTCCCCCAGCTGGTTTCCATCCAGCCCTGGAAGGAGTCAGGTCAGAAGAACGGAGAGCTGAGCATTGATGTGCCCCGTGCAGCATCCAAAGCCAGAAGGTGTCCTTGGTTTTCCTGCTTGCAAATCAAATAATTAAGAAGAAGAAGAAGTAGAAAAGAGAGAAAATGAGCGTCTGCATTCTCCATAATCCCTGGGTAATTAATTTTTGCTGGGTGTTTGCATAATTAATATATTATGTGTATACTTATCTTTTGAGTTGTTTATTAAATGCCTACATTCTCAGAAATGAACAGTGTGCCTGAGACATTACCTGGTGTCAGAAACTGCGGGCTCATTCAATCATTTAACACATCATTAGTCATTAACTTTGTGCCTTTCTAAGTCTCTGCCACTCAAACAAAATAAAAAATACATTACAAATCATCAACTGTTACTAAAAGTTCTACCCCTGGGATGCCTGGGTGGCTCGGTCGGTTAAGCGGCTGCCTTCGGCTAGGGTCATGATCCCAGAGTCCTGGGATCGAGTCTCACATCGGGCTCCCTGCTCGGCGGGGAGCCTGCTTCTCCCTCTGCCTGCCGCTCCCCCTGCTTGTACTCTCACACACTCTCTCTCTCTAGCAAATACATAAATAAAATCTTTAAAATAAATAAATAAAAAATAAAAGTTCTACCCCTGATTCCTTTTCACTGTTAAGTATCTTTCCACAGACTGAGGTGGCCGAGAAGTATTTAATCATCCTCTTAGTAGTGAGCATGAGCTCCTGTAATGAACTCAGTTCCTTGAAATTTCAAATAGATACATTGGCGCTTCTTCACAATAGGCAAACATCTCCCAGGATAAACCTCTTATGATGAGTCAGAGGGCACTGTGCTCATTCGATCCTTTACCAGATCCTCGCTGGCACCAACTCCAAAATCTCCAAAAATTCTTTGTTACCAACCTCGACTCCATCAATGGTGATGGAAAGCCGCATTCCCACCCTCCGCCCCATCAGCTCTAGATGCAGCCCGTCACTCAGATCTTCATCAATCCGGTGGGCAATATAATAAGCATTTCATCAATGTATTTTTTGATTGATCTGTATCCACATAATATAAAGTTCTCCCACTTAAGGTGTACAATTCAATGTTTTTTTTTCACTGGGCATCCATCACCACGATCAACCATAGACCATGACATCACCCCAAATTGAAACCCCGTAACTATTCAAGGGAGTCCCAATTTTCCCCTCCCCCGATCATTGCTGTCTCCATGGATTTCTCTACTGTGCACATTTCATGTACCTGGAATCATACCTATGTGACCTTTTGTGTCTGGCTTCTTTACGTTCACGTGACATTCGCAAGGTGCATCCATGTAGCGTGAGTGAGTACTCCCTTTTATGGTTGGAGTTAAATAATATTCCATTGTGTGAATATAGGGCATTGTATCACTTCATCAGTTGACGGACATTTCAGTTTGTTTCCACCCTTTTGCTATTCTGAATGGCGCTGCCATGACTTTCCTATATTTAAATGTATATTTTCATAGCTTAGGTGGGCTTGTCCATCCATTCACGCCTCTGTTGGACAAATAAATTGCTACTCAGCAAAACCTAGGAGGGCAGGGATATTATTTCCCTAGTCACCACTGTGTTCCCAGAGTACTTATGAGGTGTCACGCCTGTCTGACGAGGAAGAGTTGATGGGTTATGGTACTTTCCACGAAGGAACTCTAAGTAGAGGATCAACATTGACCCCCACTCTCTCACCACCTCACCCCACCCCGGAGAAGTCACAGTGAGTGATTAGTCCTTTCCCCCTGTGGGACTGGGGGCTGGGACCTCAGTGGCAAGACAACTTTTGTCCCACCCTCAGGGGGCTCTAGCCCAGGGGAGCTGGACTTACAATAACGATGAGCTAGACCTACAATAACAATTGTAGATAGACCTAAAATAACAGTGTTCATATGCCTTATTTAATTTTGAACTTGATCTGTGTAATACATTCCAAAAGCATGAGAAGGTCAGATTCCCCATCCTCCCACCCGCCAACCCCAGCCGTGACCCCTCTTCTCAATCTGTGCCAATCTACCAACAAAATGTTACATTTCATTTTTTTTAATTTTTAAAAAATATTTTATTTATTTATTTGACAGAGAGAGAGAGAGACAACACAAGCAGGGGGAGCGGGAGAGGAAGAAGCAGGCTCCCCACTGAGCAGGGAGCCTGATGCCAGGCTTCCAGGACCCTGGGATCATGACCGGAGCCAAAGGCAGACACTTAACCGACTGAGCCACCCGAGCGCCCCTTATTTCTTTTAAAAATGAAACAGAAGGTGGCCTCTGGTCACGCCTTATACACCAAAGAAATTACTAGATGCTCCCTTGTGGACAGCAGAGCCATTGACTTGGTGACGCATATGTTCTCACCTGCCCAAGAAGGAGAAAAAGATGTCCAATTAAGGCAGAATTGGACATCTTGCCAGAAAGGAAGGGGCATAATGTCCACTTACGGTAGAATACCACTGTGAGGTACTCCCGCAAACCTCGAACGACGAGATCCCTTTGCTTTGCCTCATTTCGTGTCTGATCACCTATCCTATGTACCCTTCCTCTCCCTCTGATGAAAATAAAAGCCCTCCCCAGGACCTAAACCTTGTAAGCTGTGTTCTCCCCCCACTTGAGTCCCAAGCAGACCGTACACCAGGGAGGAGCTCAGTCCGATGTCTAGATGTGGGTCTGTGCAGCTTGAGGGGCTGGCTCCCCAGGCCCCGAGCTCCTGAGTCCAGCACACAGAGCAGCCCCTGCTCATTCATTCACTAAGAGGAAGGGGCAGCCGTCCACCTGCACCCCCATCGGGCTCCATCCCGTAGGAAAACCAGCAGCACGGACCCCAAACCACCATCGGGGCCAGCGTGTCTGAGCACCCCTCTGTCCAGGACTCGGGGGCCACTTAGAGAAGGGACCAGAAGGCGAGAGTAGTGTTGGGGGCCAAGGGGAGAGGCTGCTGGACCGACCAGGCAGGAGAGGATGGAGGCTGGATGGGGAAGTGGGGGGCTGCGGCTCCCAGGACTGGGAAGGGATGGGATGACCCCAGGGCACTGGCTGGAGGGGCCCTTTCCTGGGACGGGGACCCCGCACCATGGGCAGCGTGGGGTTCCCCTGGGCGAGAGGCCCCTGAGGGTGTGACCAAGGCTGTCTTGCCACTGAGGACCCAGCCCCCAGCCCCGCTCCCACCCACAGAGGGGAAAGGATTACTCACTCACTGTGATTCCTCCAGGGGCGGGGCTGAGGGTGGGTGAGAGAGGGAGAGTCCCGGGACCCTCAGGCTGGGTCTGGGTGGGCACAGCTTGCCGGTGGGATTTAAGCCCCAGGTCCTGTGGGCCGAGCCTCACACGCAGCAGCCGAGGAGCGGCGAGGATGCAGGAGCCAGACTCTCCCGCAGGTGCGCCTGGGCCTACCTGAGCAGCCTGGGCCGGGGTTGGCGGGGGGTTGTCGGCTGGCCGCTGTGGCTGAGGCTGGGGAGGCCCCCTGTCCGGGTGGGGGGGTCCCACCCTGTGCTGTGGGGACTTCTGTGGAGCTGGGGCGTGGACTTAAATTCTTGGGGTGGGCTGAGCAGAGGGCCTGGTGGGCACTGGCCCCCTGCAAGTGTGAGGGAGGCTTTGGCCGTTGGCGGGAGGGGCTGGGGGTCCTGGCGAGGTGGGAGCCCACCTGAGGCAGCAAGCTGGCTGAGCCTGGGGCGCCCACCGTGCCGGCCTTCCATGGCTGTGGGCCCTGGAATCACAAGACCGGAACTGTTTATTAGGCCCATTTTAAGGACGTGGACACTGAGGCCCAGATGCGCCCAGGGACACTCGGGCTGGAAGGGGGAGAGCCAGGGCCTGACCCCGGGGCATCTGGTCCACAGGCTGCCTCTAATCCACAGCTGGGCCTCGTACCGCAGGCTTGAGCCTCCCACCTGCTCACAAGGGCCTGGCCCGGGCCGGGGGAGGGGCGATGGCGGGCTGGGGGCTGTCTCTGGCTTGTCTGACCCTGTTTCTCCTTCGACCAGGCCCCCCAGCACCCCAAAGGCTCCCAAGGCCCCGGAAGAAGCGCACGGTGTACCTCAAGGAGCAGCTGCAGGAGCTGAGGAAATATTTCACGATGAACCATTACCCGAGCTACGAGGAACGCCTCACCCTGGCGGCCAGGCTCGACCTGGATGAACATCAAGTGCAGGTATGACCCCCCTGTCCCCCTTGTCCCCAGTCTTCACAAGATCACGAAGAAGGTGGCACTTTCTGGGGGCTGAGCCCTCCCCCGCTACTGCTGAGCAGACTGAGGCCAGAGGGTCCCACAAAGTTAGCAAGGAGCCCCCTGTGTAGACCCAGGGCTGGACCCCAAGTTCACCTCAACCCCTGTGCTGTCCAAACCAGCCAACGTGATCCTGCCCAGACTGAAGCCCTAATGGATCTCCAGGCACCAGCACTCAGGGTCTCTGTGAAGCCCAGCCCCTGGGCTCCAGGGTGCCCATGCCCTGCCCCTCCTGCCCTCTGCACCCTCCCCTGCAGCCTCCTGCACCCCGCACCCCAGGGGCCTCAAATTGGACCTAGGGCCATAGGGAGCGGTATGAGGCCAGCTTTTTTTTTATTTAAATTCAATTAATTAACATATACTGTATTATTAGTTTCAGAGGTAGAGTTCAGTGATTCATCAGTCTTAGATAACACTCAGTGCTCATCATATCACGTGCCCTCCTTAATGCCCATCACCCAGTTACCCCATCCCCCCCAACTCCCCTCCAGCAACCCTCAGTTTGTTTCCTATAGTTAAGAGTCTCTTATGGATTGTCTCTCTCTCTGATTTCATCTTGTTTTATTTTTTCTTCCCTTCCCCTATGCTCCTCTGTTTTGTTTCTTAAATTCCACATATCATTGAGATCATATGATAATCGTCTTTCTCTGACTGACTTATTTCGCTTAGCATAATACCTTCTAGTTCCATCCACTTCATTGCAAATGGCAAGATTTCCTTTTTTGATGGCTGCATAATATTCCATTGTGTATATATATACCACATCTTCTGTACCCATTCATCTGTCGATAGACATCTGGGCTCTTTCCATAGTTTGGCTATTGCGGACATGCTGCTATAAACATTGGGGTGCAGGTGCCCCTTCGGGTCACTACATTTGTATCTTTGGGGTAAATACCCAGTAGTGCAATTGCTGGGTCATAGGGTAGCTCTATTTTCAACTTGTTGAGGAACCTCCACACTGTTTTCCAGAGTGGCTGCACCAGCTTGCATTCCCACCAACAGTGTTAAGAGGGTTCCCCTTTCTCCACATCCTCCCAACATCTGTTTTCTGACTTGTTAATTTGAGCCATTCTGACTGGTGTGAGGTGGTATCTCATTGTGGTTTTGATTTGCATTTCCCTGATGAGACAGGCTTTTTTTCTCCCAAGCAGCCCTACCCCTGGGATGAGGCAAGCCCTTTCACACCTCCTCGTCCCCTCTGTCCCTCCCTCCAGGTGTGGTTCAAGAACCATCGGGCCAAGCATGCGAGGCTGCAGGGACTGCCCAAAGGGCGAGGTCGGGGAGCCCATGCTGCACCCCAGGGCCCTGGAGCCCCCGCCCCTGATTCTATCCCTGCCCCTGACCCCACCCTGGTCCCTTTTCCCTTCCGTGCTCCTTTCCCTGTCCCTGTCCCTGCCCCTGTTCCTGCCCCGGATCCTGCCTCGGTCCCAGTCCCTGGGAGACCCACGTTCCCAGGGAGCCTCGGCATCTGCAGCCCTGCTCGGCTCAGCCTTGCGCGGGTCTCCCCGGCAGCAGATCCCAGCGTCTACAGCCTCCGCCGGGCCTGGTGGGACCCAGAGCAGAGCTCCCAGGGCCACGTCCCCACTGCCCAGGCCCCTGCCTCAGCCCCAGCCTGGCCTCAGAACTCCTTCGCCTCAGACTTCTCGCCAGACCCCATACTGGCCCCCAATTTCACAGGGCTCCACTTGCCCCAAGACCCTTTGGAGGAGCCCTCTTTCCCCTTGATGTCCAGATCCCAAGAGGGAGATGACCCTGCAGATGACAGTGACTCAGAACTCAGGAGGTTACTGGATTTATAGGGGAATCCGTCCCCACGGAGTCCTGCAGTTTCCACGGAGTCAGAGGGGATGAGAGTTTGATCGGCCTGCAGTTGGCCGCCTGTGGGTGAGGACAGGGGTCGCAGTCAGGTGCTCTGTGGCGGGAACACACCCCTCTTCACCCCACCTGCGGAGGTGGCATCTCGTGTTCACTGTGAGCCCACCCACTCACTGTGGGGCCCCCACAGCATTATTTAGGGCACACATGGGCATTTGTGTGGGATCCCAGGGGTCACGCGGAACCTCTGCTCGCAGCTTCTGTTTGCTTCTCAGTGCTCCAAGAGCTTTCTACCGGCCTTGACCGGCCTGGTTCGCCCAGCCCTCCTCTGAGGGTCGGCGCCCTTGGAAACATTTAGGATGTGGGACCTTTTAATGCTTGCCAGTCGGCTGGCTTGAGGCATCACTGTGGTGATCATCCATTTACTGATGATCTAGAAGTTACGCCCTCTCACATGTAAGTTGGACATCAGGAACAGTCACAGCGTTTTCTGGTTTTTTAGTCCATTTTCCTTTTTTTTTTTTTAAAGTAAGCTTTACTCCCAGTGTGGGAGTGGGGCTTGAACTCAGGACCCTGAGGTCAAGAGTCACACGTTCTATATCCACGGAGCCAGCCAGGTGCCCCATTTTTATCTTTAACCCATTTATCCTTACATCCTTTTTGATTGCAAATATTTTTCCTATTTGTATTTTTTTCATAAATAAAATTTTGTGATTTGAATGTTGTCTAGTTCAGTGCTTCTCATTATCTGTCCTTACGGACCAGTGTCTTTTTTCCTTACCGTCAATGGCACAGTGAGATGCTGTAAAGCAAAATAAAATTATTAACAAAAAGGAAAAGTGACTTAAAACAAAATAAGCCCCATTTTCAAATTGACATAAAAGTTTATAAAAGCTGACATCCCATGGGTCTACACGCCTTGTCAAACTGTCAAAACGGTTTACAGAAGGCATCGGTTTGAGATCCCCGGGGTACTGCTTTGACTATAGCTCAGGTTTGATTTGGTTTGGCTTCCTTTTTCTGCTCTAAGTTCATGCTTTTTGCTTTTGCTTTCTTGTTTAAGAAATCTTTCCAGGGCGCCTGGGTGGCTCAGTTGGTTAAGCGACTGCCTTCGGCTCGGGTCATGATCCTGGAGTCCCGGGATCGAGTCCCGCATCGGGCTTCCTGCTCGGCGGGGAGTCTGCTTCTCCCTCTCCCACTCCCCGTTTGTGTTCCCTCTCTCGCTGTGTCTTTCTCTGTCAAACAAATAAATAAAATCTTTAAAAAAAAAAAAAAAGAAATCTTTCCAGTGGGGCGGGGGGGCGGGGGTGTCTTTCATTAGCACTTGGTCATAAAGATAGTCTGTTTTGTCCTCTAAAATCTTTATAGTTTTATCTCATGTTTAGGAGGTCTTAAATACATCTAGAATTGGTTCTGTATGGTGTGAGGTAGGGACTCAGGGATTTTTCTTCTTTTTCAGAGATTTTCAGTGGTCAGTTGATGAAGAGCCTGGTAATTTGTCATAAATCAAGGGTCCTTTCACGTATGGGTCAGGATCTACAAAGTCTATATTTGGGGTCCATGGTCTCTATCCTTCTACCAATTCCATGCTCCCTCTTGGCTCCAGCTTCTCTGCTGCCCCCCTGTGGCCGTTCTGGCCCCTGGGTCTCCCCACAGCTGTTTCTCTGACCCTGTCCTGTTCCTATTTAGCAAATGCTCCAATCCTCTTAGACCAGGCCAGCCTCAGCAAAATATAAGGAGAATTAGCAGGGATTTAGAGGGACACATGACAGACTGGGGTGGGGAGTGCGCAATTAACCCCTCCTGCTTATGAGAGAGCCCCCGGTAGAAATGTACACAGAAAAACACCCTAAGACCCCACGAGGAGACAGAGGGGCAGAGAAATGGGAAGAGAGGGTAGAGATGGGGGGAGGGGGACAGAAAGAAGGGGAAACTGAGGCACTGGAGTTTCTTGCTCTCAAAACCAGAACATGCAGCCCCCCTCCCCCAGCATGTCACTTCCCATGTGACAGCAGCTGTCCTATATGCTCTAATATCCTTACAAAAAGGTCCTTTAAGGCAGGCAGCTTAATCCCTTGCCTCCAGGAGGTCACAGCAAACATCAGAGCATTCGAGTGCCTTTCCAAGAAAACAGCAAGTGCCCGAGCTACATGGGCAAGCACCAGGCCGCCCAGCTGGAGAGCATAGCCCTTAACCTTCTGCGCCAACAAATTGTGCCAAGCCCATCTGCTTCTTGGACTCTTCCGAATAGGACACGTGGACAGCTGGACGTCCATGGGACTCTGGATAACAACCACACCCTCTCCCCGTGCACGGGTGTGAGTCATATGGAGTGTGCCATTTATATGCTCAGCACAGAGCCTGATTTACAGGAAGCACTGAGCAAGTGGGTGGTCTTACCCTTCTGCCACCAGACAAGCCCCCACCCCCCACATCTCTTCCCTCTTCTCCCACCTTTCTGCCCTGCCCGCACCCATGTTTCCCATTTCCTCTCCTTCTCTGGTCTCCCCCTCCCCCGCCCCGCCCATCCCCCAGTCCTTGGGCTTCTCCCCAGCAGGTTTCCTTGGACTTGACCCGACTTACCACCTGCCCCCACCCTCTTAGGCCAGGTCAGCCTCTCCAGAATCCAAGAATGTTCATAGCAGCTCTATTCATGGCAGACAAAAATGGAGACAGCCCGAGTGGATGGACCAACAAAATTATGGTATATCCATACAGCAGCTGCCACTTAGCAATGGAAAAGAACAAACTATGGATACACACAGCAATATGGGAGAATCTCAAAATCCTTATACTGAGTGGGGAAAAAAGCCAGGCACAAGAGATGATATACTGTGGGATTTCATTTCTATGAAATTCTATAGGAGGCAAAAACACATCTATTTTTAACAGAAAGCAAATCGGTGGTCTCCAAGGTTGGAAGCATGGAGAGAAAAGGACTACAAATATGCCCCAGGGAGCTTTTTGGGGTAATGGGTGCTGATATCGAATCAATTACAATGAACACTTCAGACCTGTATACTTTATTTAATGCAAATTAAATAACAATTTTAAAAGTTTAAGGAAAGATTTTTTAGAAGTGTGTAAGCTTTTAATGTAAGGGTTTCTTGGTGAGAAGCAGGGATTTGAGAAGGATTAAGTGAGTCAAATCATATAATTTTTTTTTAAGGGAGGGGGCAGAGGGAGAGAGAGAATCCCAAGCAGGCTCCACACCGAGCACGGAGCCTACTGCAGGGCTCTATCTCAGATAGAGATAGATCTCCTTACCCTGAGTTCATGACCCGAGCCCAAATCCAGAGTCAGACACTTAACCGACTGAGCCACCCAGACTCCCCAAATCATATAAATCTTAGCCAAGCCTGAGCTTCTAAGTGCTCAACAAATAGCATCCACCAAGACGATGGTTAATGATAGCATCACATAAAGAACTTTCTCATTGTCTTTTTCTGCTTCTGTCTCTCTCCAACCCTCCACCTGTTGCATCCCTTCCCTGCCTTCTTGTCTGGGACCCCAGTCTCCATCTGTCACTCAACTCCTCCCAGGTTCCCATCTTCTTCATCTGTTCCTGACCCCCTTCCTCCTCTCCCCTCCTGCATTTTGGACTCTCATCTCTCAGTCTCTGTATCTCTTTCACCCTGAGTCTCTGTAGCGTAGAGTAACTCAGGGCTGGACCAGACCCCGGCAGCACCAGGTATCTGCTGTGTAACTTGGGGCAGGCAACTACACCTCTCTGAGCCTCAGCAGTCTCAGCTGGACATGCAACAGGCTGCATGTAGTGACTTCCTTCCCAAGAGCACAACTGGATAGACCCTACCACAGCCAGATGATTGTGTAGCCTTGATCTGATGTGAACTCCGCCGTCTTCCTCTCCAGACCTATAACCCCAATCTAGTCATGAGGAAAACTTCAGACAAATTCCATAGAGGGGTGTTCTCCAAAATATCTGACCCATACTCCTCAACACCATCCAGGTCATCAAAACAAGGAAAGTCTGAGAAACTGCCCAAGCCGAATGGAGCCTAAGGAGACGCAGAATGTGGTGTCCAGGACAGGATCCTGGAACAGAAAAAGGACATTCGGGAGAAACTAAGGAAAACTGAATAAACTAAGGGTTTTAGTTAATAAGAGTGTATCAATATTGGTTTACTCATTGTAATAAATGCACCTGATCAGGTAAGATGTGAATGGAGCGCTGGATATGTATCTTCTTGATTTTTCTGTAAATCTGAAATCACCCCCCCCAACCCTCCTTCCCAGACCTTCCCCCTCCCTCTGTTTCTCCTCTCTGGTGGGAGCGCCCCTCGCCCCCTCTGCTGGGGCGCTGTCTCCCCCCTGCTCCCGCTTCCCTCTGCTGCTCCCCTGTGGCTGTCCGCCACAAGCAGTTCTCTGACCCTGTCCTGGTCCCATTTATTTAGCAAATGCTCCAATCCTCTTAGGTCAGCCCGGCCTCAGCAGAGCAGAGAGAGAATTAGATCAGGTGGAGGGGAGGGAAGGGGGGAGACATGTGACAGGCTGTGGGGGGAGGGCAGACATATAACAGAGTGGACAGGCCCGGGGGCTTCCAGGATGCAACAAAAGCTCCTTCCACTTATCCAACAGACGCTGGTAGGGACAGACGCAGAAGGGCATCGGGGAGACAGGTGCAGAGGGCGGGGAGACCCAGCACAGAAGCATCAGGGTGGGCAGTGTCGGGCATCTTGACCCACTGAGTGCCTGCAGATTTCGTTACCTCTCATCTAGATATCTAGGGGGTCTCTAAATAGCATCTCCCTCTGAGGGTACCCTGAGGGTTTTTTTGGCGACAAGGCTGACCCCAGGTCTGAGGTGGGAAAAACCAAGACAAGCCTGGAACATCTTGTCCCCCACAAAGATACGAAGCTCTCAGAGATTACTGAGCTTTTATGTCCAAGGACCCAGGGACCACCTCCAAGAAGCTTCAGTTTAAGCTTCAAAAGAAATACATCTGCAACAGGTTGAAATACATCAGAAACATAAACACTGATGGGTTCACAATGGTCCTCAAAAAAGAAAGAAAAAAAAAGGGGCACCTGGGTGGCTCAGATGGTTAAGCGTCTGCCTTCAGCTCAGGTCATGATCCCAGCGTCCTGGGATCGAGCCCCACATCGGGCTCCCTGCTCAGCAGGGAGCCTGCTTCTCCCTCTCCCTCTGCCTCTCTCCCTGCTCATGCTCTCTCTCTCTCTCTGTATCTCTGTGTCTCAAATGAATAAATAAAATCTTTAAAAAAAAAAAAAAAAAAAAGAAAGAAAAAAAAAAAAACTGGAGAAAGTTGTTGAGACTCCAGTGTAATATTCCAAACACTGCTACATTAGGAAGAATCGTGTATTCCTCCTGCCTTTCTTGTGGAAACTGTAATTCGGTGTAAACAAATAGCTAAAGAAGGAACCTTAGAATTAAGTAATCTTGGGGGCGCCTGGGTGGCTCAGTCAGTTAAACATCTGCCTTTGGCTCAGGTCACGATCCCAGGGTCCTGGGATGGAGCCCCACATCGGGCTTCCTGCTCAGCGGGAAACCTGCTTCTCCCTCTCCCACTCTCCCTGCTTGTGTTTCCTTTCTCACTGTCTCTCTCTCTGTCAAATAAATAAAATCTTAAAAAAAAAAAAAAAGAAAAAGAAAAAGAAAAGAGCTATTAAGCCATGAAAAGACATGGGGGAAAGTTAAATGCATATTCCTAATTGAAACAAGCCAATCTGAAAAGGCTATATACTGTATAATTCCAACTACATGATATTCTGGAAAAGACAAAACTAGGGACACAGTATAGCGATCAGAGGTTTCCAGGAATTAAGGGGGAGGGATGAACAGATGGAGCACAGAGGATTTTGAGGGCAGTAAGGGTGTTGCAATGGGGAATACATGTAGGGTATTATAGGGTACTGTGATGGTGAATACATGTCATTATATATTTGTCAAAACCCATAGAATGTACAACACCAAGAATGAACCCTAATGTAAATTATGGACTCGAGGTGATAACGTGTCAATAGAATTTCACTGATTGCAATAGAAGTACCACTACCGTGGGGGGGGGGTTGTCAATTTGGGGGAGGCCATGCGTATGTGAGGGTAGATGGTATACAGGAACTCTCTGGATTTTCTGCTCAACTTTGCTGTGAACCTAAAACTGCTCTGAAAAAATAAGGTCTTCTTTTTTAAATATTTTATTTATTTGACAGAGAGAGAGCACAAGCAGGGGGAGCAGGAAAGGGAGAAGCAGGCCCCCTGCTGAGCAGGGAGCCCGACGCAGGGCTCGATCCCAGGACCCTGAGATCATGACCTGAGCTGAAGGCAGACGCTCAACTGAATGAGCCACCCAGGGGCCCCCGGATAGGCACATCTATAAAGTAGATTAGTGGGTACCATCAGATGGAGGGAGGGAGAATGAGAGGTGGGTGCTTAATGGGTTCAGAGTTTCTTTTTGGAATGATGAAGTGTTCTGGAACTGGAAAGTAGTGATATTTGCACATGATTGGAAATGTACTAAATGTCACCGAATCAATCGTGTACCTTAAGATAGTTAAAATGGTAAATTTTAGGTTATGTGTATTTTACTTCGATTAAAAAAACTGCAGGGTGACAGGTACAAAAAGAAAGTGTGCTGGCAGGGTGTCTTCCTCTTCCTTCCTGTTTTGGACACAGATGTGATGCCTGGAGTTGCAATGGCCATCTTGCCACCATGAGGCAAAGAAGCAAGCAGATAAAAACCCAACAAACTAAAGAGAAGAGAATAAAAAGAACAATTCTGAAACCTTGATCACATTGTTGAGCTGACCACCAACCTCAAGACTTCTTAACAATACATGTCCTTGAATTTCTTTTAAATAGGCTCCACCCCCAATGTGGGGCTTGAACTCACGCCCCTGAGATCAAGAGTCCCACGCTCTATGGGCTGAGCCAGCCAGGTGCCCCAATAAATGTCCTTGAAGTTAAAAAAAAAAACACACAACTTTTTTTAAGGTGAGAGGAACAGCCTGTCATGAGGCACTGCGACATGGAGCCGCTGCGAGGTAGGGCTGAGGGGAGAGGGGGGTTCAGTCTTTCCCCCAGATGGAGAAAAGTCAGGAAGGGCAGGGAGGCAAGACAAGCAGTTCTCTGAATCACAGGGAAGATGCTACAGAAGCATCGAGGGCAAAACCTCTCATTTTGCACTTGATCCTGGTGACGCCCAGCCTCCACCTGGCGTTGCTTTGATACCTCACCCCCATTTCCCTTGCTTCCTCCCTCCATTAAATCATCACCCTGATAGGTGAGGACATTTGTCTGAGGTCCCACAGCCAGCAAGTACTGAAGCTGGGACTGGTTATAGACTAAATGGAAGGGGCCCAGAGAGAGAACCTGAAGAGAGAGAAGATATACTTTTCCCTTCTCTGTATTGATTTGAAAAGGGTCATGTCACCACGCCAAACATGGTGATTCACTCGACTACACGAAATCTCAACGACCAGAAGGGGATGCTCTGGTTACCCGGAGGGATGCGGGGGTGCTGTTCTCAAAATGGCCACACGGTGTCGCTGTTGGACAAGAATTCACTGTGTCTCCCGGTTCCGGAAAGGAGGGACCTTCCCGGCTGCATTCTTTTTGTTCTTGAAGGTGTGAACTGTCCCAGTTAAGCAAAAATAGGATCATGGCACTTTCTCTTCCAGGCACAAGGTAAAATTAAAATAAAAGGACCAGGGTAGGTATTTCTAGTGCTCACCAATTGTTCCAGCTCACCTCCCCCTCCTGAATACAGGAAGACTGCAGTCCCCTGCCCAGTTCTGCCGGTGGGCGGGCCGTGTGCCCGTTCTGGCCAATGGGCTGCGAGGAGAGCTGGTGTGCGTCACTTCCTTGCTGACGCCTTTAAGAGACGGTGCATGGGTCTCTCCGCTCTTCCCCAGCCAGGTGTACTGAGGATGCTGTGGGTCCAGATGCAGCAACAGGAGTCTCCAAAAGTTTAGATCTGCAGCTGCTCAATAAGGGAACTGGGGGCGCCTGGGTGGCTCAGTCCGTTAAGCATCTGCCTTCAGCTCAGGTCATGATCTCAGGGTCCTGGGATCGAGCCCCCCTTGGGCTCTCTGCTCGGTGGGGAGTCAGCTTCTCCTTCTCACTCTCCCTCTAGGCTCTCTCTCTCAAATAAATAAATAAAATCTTTTTTAAAAAATAAGGTAACCATTGGCACATGCCATGCGTATTTGATTGTAAATTTATTTTTTATTTTTTAAAAAGATTTATTTGAGAGAGAGAGAGCGTGTGCACAAGGGGGAGGGGCAGAGCAAGAAGGAGAGAGAGAATCTTAAGCAGGCTCCACGCCCAGCGTGGAGCCAGATGCAGGGCTCAGTCCCATGACCCCAAGACCACCACCCCAGCCAAGACCAAGAGTGGGATGCTCAACCGACTTCACCACCCAGGCGCCCCTGAATGTAAATTTAAATAAAGTAAAATAACACATTCAGCAGCTCCTCAGTGACACTCACCACATTTCAAGTGCTCAATAGCACCGTGGAGCCGGCGGCCATATTGTTGCACAGAAAAAGTCCATCCTCAAAGAAAATTCTGCTGGACAGTGCCTCTCTAGACCACTGAACGCACACACAGAGGACAGTTGCCCTGGAGAGGCCTTTGCATGTGTTGTGTTCATCCATTGAGATTTGGGTTTGGTTTTGTTTACTTGTTTCCACTGAAGCATAACCTAGCCTAGCCTCACACGTCGGATGTCTTGCGTAAAGGGCTTGAGAGTTTTGTGTCATTTAAATTGTCAATTGGCAGCACAACCAATGCTAAGCCAAATGGAGAAGTGAGAGCTGCAGGTGGTGTCACTAGGCAGACCCCAGTATGAACTGAGCGGGCAGACGGGGTCAAGGTCAGGCTCCGACAAGTCTTAGTTGCCCACTTTCTGTGATCTGTCTCTACCTGGCTTAGAACGCAGCCACCAAAGAATAGTTTGACTAAGAAAAGCATCAGAATCGTTAGAAATGAAGACATGCTCGGGGGTGGGGAGCACTGTTTCTCACTGCTATTGTTGATGGTTGTCTTGGGACTTTTCCCGGAAATCACAGTGTATAGATCAGCGGAACACAGGCACAACCTCGTGAGCCATCGGCATTGACTTCAGGCAGGAACCACATCATCTCTGTCCTCCTGGAACGAGCGGCTCAGGTTTGAGAGTTCTTCAGCTTAGAACTGTATCTGAGTTGAGGCAAGTGGCCTCCGTAATTCCAAAAGCATTAAGAGCTCCCCAGTGCTGAGGAATCTAACGGTCTTTGTGTGACCCACCACCGTAGAGGTTAGAAAATATCATTGCCGGGCGCCTGGGTGGCTCAGTTGGTTAAGCGACTGCCTTCGGCTCAGGTCATGATCCTGGAGTCCCTGGATCGAGTCCCGCATCGGGCTCCCTGCTCGGCAGGGAGTCTGCTTCTCCCTCTGACCCTCCCCCCTCTCATGTACTCGCTCTCTCTCATTCTCTCTCTCTCAAATAAATAAAATCTTTAAAAAAAAAAAAGAAAAAATATCATTGCCATGGACCCAGCAATTTCGCTTCTAGGCGTACACCCAAAGGAACCGAAAACAGGTGTTCAGACAAACCCTTGTGAACTCATGGTCACAGTGGCATGATTCACAGGAGCCAGAAAGTAGAAACAACCTAAATGTCCATCAGCTGAGGAACTGATAGACAAAAGGTGGTGGATCCATACAGTGGAATATTCTTCAGCCACAAGAAAAAAAAAAAAAAGTAATAAATGCTGATCCATGCTACTACGGGGATAAACCTTGAAAACATTACACTAAAGTGAAAGCAGCAAGACACAAAAGGCTATGCATTGTATGATCCCCTTTTATATGAAATCTTCAGAATAGGCACATCCCGCAGAAACAGAAAGCAAATTACTGGTTGCTCGGGGCGGGGAGTGGAGGGGTTTCCCTCTGTGGTGGTGAAAATGTTCTCAAATTGTTGTGCTGTGTGCTTGTTATCTGTGAATAGAGTAAAGCCATCAAATTATACACTTTAAAGGGGTGTTGGGGGCGCCTGGGTGGCTCAGTCAGCTAAGCGTCTGTCTTCGGCTCAGGTCACGATCCCAGGGTCCTGGGATCAAGCCCCGCATCGGCCTGCTTCTCCCTCTCCCTCTCCATTGTTCTCCCTGCTTGTGCTCTGTCAAATAGAATCTTTAAAAAAAAAAAAAAAGAAAGAAAAGAAAGAAGAAAGAAAAAGAAGAGAAAGGAAAGGAAGAAAGAAAAGAAAGAAGGAAGAAAGGAAAGGGAAGGAAGGAAGGAAGAAAAAGAAAGAAAAAAAAGGAAAGGAAGAAAGAAAGAAAGAAAAAGAAAAAGAAATGGCCCTCCGTGAAAGGTGTCCCGAGGTACCAAGTCGGTGGTCTGTTTGAAGTGAGACTGGAGTGGCCAGCCTCCCTGCAGGTCTTACAAATGGTCCAGCCCCATGAAAAATTCCTAAGTGGGTTGTGAGACTTCTGATCACTTCCCCCTACCGACAGTCCCAACGCTGTGGTCCGAGGGGCGCCCGAGTCTCTATCCTCCGCCTGAGTGGCCGTAACAGCCAACCCAGCCCCGTGCCGTCATGTGAAGGCTGGCCACGGGGTCCTCAGCAAGCTTGTCCGCCGCCGCCATTTGCCGATCTTGCTCTACCAGGGGCTAATCCAACTCAACCAATTCCTAATTTCGCTGGCAAGTGCTAGAGCCCACCCAGGATCCCAGTCCCCTAGCCAGTGGGCTCAGCCCTGTGACTTGCTCCAAGAGCCGACAGAATGGAGCATGGAAACAGCTCTCCTATGCTCTCAAGGTGGTGACCTAAGCTGGCTCTGACGTCCCAGGACTCCTCTGCTTTCTGTCCCATTGCTGCTGGACTCACCAGCCCACCCAGATGCAGAGGAAGGGTGCGAGCCCCAGCTTCCATGGGAGCCCTGTCATCGTGGGCTGAACTCAGTACCCCTGCCTCAAGCTCACATGTTGAAGCCCAGATTCCATGGGAAAAACAGACACTCACAGACCCGTTCTGTTAAGCTCTTCCAATGTTTATTGAATAGTGAACTGCTGTCAATACTGCTGAACTCTGCAACTCACTCACCCGGATCCCTCTCTTGGCCACCCTGAGAAGGAAGCCAGGAGCAGGACCACCCCAAATGCCAGAGAGTAGTCAGGGGGGCTGGGGGATGTGGGGAGATGGGAAAAGGCGGTGGGGGGAAGAGGAAGGAGCAAGGCAGGCAGGGTGCAGGGCTACACTCCGGGGGGCTGGGGGGCACACACGCGCACACACACAGGCAAGGACCAGGGGCATCAGTCTCTGCCCCCACTCGGCGGCCGCAGGGACATCAGGGAAAGACCAGGCGTCCATGAGACATTTCAGTCCTTCCCGTCATGAAGCGTCTGCCACGAGGGGCTGGGCCAAGGTCACTGGACTGTGCAGAGAAGAGGTGGAGAGGAGTCAGCTTGCAGGGGACGAGACCAGTGGGGACCCCATGACAAAGGGAGACAAGTGATGGGCAAAATGCAGTCCCAGGGAGAAACCGAGGCACAAGGACAACCGGATGCCCAGGAGGGAAAAGTTGTAATCCAACAGGCAAAGTGGGTCAAGACTTAGTTCTCAATAAAGCTGGGGGGCGGGGGGGGGGGGGGGCGTCGCGGAATCGCAGGACAGCCACTAGCAGAGCCGTCCGCTGAAATGGGTTTCCGTGATGCCGGCGACAGCCCACGCCATCCGCGAGCCCCGGAAAGACCGCGGGGACAATGAGGTATCCTGGTCCTGCCCCATCGCCTCTCCCCTTCGCTGACTTTCACGGCTATCCTGTCGCTATCATCATCTGTAACCACGCGTGTAACTTTGCTGAGTTCTGGAAGTCCTTCTAGCGAATCCCTGAACCCGGGGATGGTCTTAGGGACCCCTGGGAATTGCACCCACAAAAGAGGCCAACAAGAGCCCCCGCTCCCTCCTTTCCCTTACATAAATCCCATTTTTGCTTATGCGGGATGAAAGCATCCACTAGGGGCACCTGGGTGGCTCAGGCGTTAAGCGTCTGCCTTCGGCTCAGGTCATGATCCCAGGGTCCTGGGATCGAGCCCCGCATCGGGCTCCCTGCTCGGCGGGAAGCCTGCTTCTCCCTCTCCCACTCCCCCTGCTTGTGTTCCCTCTCTCGCTGCGTCTCTCTCTGTCAAATAAATAAAATCTTTAAAAAAAAAAAAAAAAAAAAAAGAAAGCATCCACTGATGGGACTTCTCGGAACCCCAAGCAACCTCGTGCTAATGTAAGTAGCCCCCTGTGAGTTACAGAGAGCTTCGAGAAGCAGCTAAGAAGCCACCACCGGTGTGTTTATGCCAGGGATGTGCTCTATTTCGGGTTTTAAGACTTGCAAGCCCTGCCCCCACCCTCACAGCCGAGGCACATAATTGAGTCCGCTCAAGCTGCTTCGGAATTATGTAATTCTTGACTTTCTCTGTGTTAATTTGGGGAGCCCTCCATTTCAGACCTGCACGGGAAGCAAGACACCGCTTTGTGTGTATCGCATTAATTCAATCCGCACGTTCAAATTCACAGCGAAGGTGACCTCGCTCTGCCCTAGTAAAGGACTCTAAGAAACAGAACTTGAATTTCAAGCATTTGGAAACCAGTCCGCTGGAGCCAAGCCTCCTGGGGACAGGAACTTGGGTCCACCATATACTGGGATAGAAGAGTCAGTTCCGGAACAACAGGGGAGAAGGGGGAGAGACTGGTGCTCAAGTAGAGAGAATGGGAGAGTACGGCCAGGCTCTCAGTGTCAGGAGCCAGAACCTGGTTCTGGAGTGGGCTAGCATCGGGTGCCCAGGTGCCCAGTTCTAGAAGAGGTGGGGTTTGGAGCTCATCTGGAACACACGGGCTTGGAAACGGGAAATCAGGCTCGGGAGGTACTGAAAAGCAGTTCTATGACCCAGAGAATAATATGGACGCCACTACCCATTCTAGATAATATCGGGTTGGAAACGAGTCTTAAGTTCGGAGTACGTTAGGAACTGGCTGTCGGCTGCGGTGTGTAGGAGATGGGACCCCTCACCTCTGCCTTCAGGGCACATTAGCCCTGAGCCAAGGCGGCCTTGATGGCGGCCACCAGCTTCAGAAACTTGCTCTCTGTGTCCACGTAGCCATCACCTCTCTGGGGAGGGGAAGAAGAGGGAAGGGGTGAGATCCCAACACCCAGCCAGCCTGAGAACAAGGCGAGACGGACGGACAGACACCATTACCTTCTTGGAGTGAACCAACTTCCCGGCTACCATCACTTCAAAGAAGCCGGTGGCCTGGGGAGTCCCCTCGCCGCACTGGGGAGAGAGATGTTGTTGGAGGGGCCGAGCGGCCCACTTGGGGACACCTGCACTTTCCCGGGAAATGGAGATTATGGGGGTGAAGGGTAGGGCCAGCCCGAACCACCCTGCTGCCGCCTCAGGGTTGAGGGACACACAAGGAGACCCATCTCTGATTCTCTTCCCCATCCCCAAGACTCACGATGTCCAGGCATCCGGGGAACTCATCTTCTAACTTCTTCTTGAGCTGAAGATACTGGGAAGGAGGTGTGGGGGTCACAACTGTGGTCAACAGGGGCCAGACCAGCTCGCCCTCCTCCCTCATCTTCCAGGGACACCTCGGGGTTGGCCCCTCCACTTACCTTGGACTTGTACCCTCAAGCGCCACTGGTGGGAGAGAGTCCAAGAGAGTGGGTCCCAGGTGAGAGAGAGAGAGAGAGATGGTGGGGATCCGGGGAGAGGAGGAAGAGGAGAAGAGGCAGGCGGGTGGGGGGGTGGGGGAGACCCAGGGAAACGTAAGGGGGCCCAAAAAGACATGAAGAGGAACGCAGACAATAAAACCAAAGAGGGGACAGAGAGAGGAGAGGACAGACACACAGAGAATGTTGGAAGGGGCACGGGGACGGGGGACAGGAGGTGGACACCCACACACAAGGAAAACAGATACAGAGCAGGGGAGCCAAGAGACGGAGAGGGGGCACAGAGCAAGTGGGTGACAAGGAGAGACCACAAGTATGAGACACAGGCGGGAGGGAGGAAACAGAAAACGCGGTCAGGATGAGAACCACAGAAGCAGCACCCCCACCCACAGCCCCGGGTGGTGGGGTAAGGTGTCCAGAAAACCTTTACTCCCGGATTCCCAGGTCCTCCCAGTCCTGAGGCCGGAATCCAAACGCTTCCCCAACCCCCACGGCAGGCTATTTCAGGACAGGCCGCGTGGGGGCCTCAAAATGTCACTCCACCCTCCGCTTTGCTTGCGGAGGGTGCGGGGACATTTCTAACGCGCCCGCCCGCAGATCGGAGCCTTTCAGAATCAGCGGCTGCCCCAGGGCATTTCACTCAAGCTTCGGACCTGACCCCACCCTCCCCTATAAGGAAGACGGAGCTAATAGTCTCCTCCTGCAAGCACTTTCTGGGAGGGGAAATGCGCTGATCGTGCATTTACTAAGGGCCCACAGGCAGGCCTGTCTTTGCAAGTCCGCACAGTGCTAGGTGCCCGCAGGGGGACGGAGCAGTCAACGAGAGAGAAAAATCCCCTGTCCACTCGGGGCTTTTTCACGCTAGCGGGGAAGCTGGCTCAAACATGCACTCCCTCCGTGGTCACTACCGAGATCACGCTCTCATCCTATGCAGATGGGGAAACCCAGACCCGAAAGGAGGGCTACTAACGATGGGCACCCACAGTCTTCGTTCCTTTCAAACCCACGCTGGAACATTCTCGAACCTTCCCGACTCTCGCCGTCCCCACCCCATGACTGTTCATGGTACTGGGGGAGGGGAAACCTAAACGCTGACAGAGGCTCCTCTCCCACTGCAAAAGTGACCCCCCACCCGCTCCGCAAACGGAGCCCCCGGAGTCGGGTGTCTTAAATGGCGACACACGTGTCTCGGTTCCACCTTCGATAACCTGAGCTGTCCTGAATGCCACGCACTGCGGAGGTGGATCAACGCCCTTCCTTCCCGCCGGTCCCCTCACGCCCAGCCCACCCGCAGGAACCCCTTTTCTCGGGGAGGGATCTTCGTGGGTCCAGCCCCCAAGCCCCAGCGCCCGGCACCGTCGGGCCGAGTGGGGGTCGCGGAGGGGGACCCCTGGCCGTCGTGCTTACCAATAAACGACTCGGATGGCGAGGGCCATGGCTGGGGACCGTAGCATGGGCGGGACGCGGACGGCTACCCACCTGGGGCGTGGACGGGCGAACTCCGCGGCTCCGCGACCGCGGCACAAAGGTGGTTACTCGGCGTTCCACGGCGCGAACCAACGCGGCGGGGGAGCGGGGACGGCGGGGGACGGCGGGCCCCCACGGTGGGCGTCCAGGGACCCTACGGCCCGCCACCCTGTGCCCCCACGCAGTACCCTCCCTTCCCCTGCTGGGGTCAGGCTGCGTCCCGACAGAAGCCCCGGGGGAAGCCTCTGCGCGTCCCCCCTCCCGGTCCCCCCTCCGAGCCAGAATGGTATGGCCCCGCGGGGCGGGGTTTGGGACCCGAGGATCGGCGAAGAAAACACAATTGCCAAGGAGGGTGGTGGTTTTCCAGCGTGGGCCGGGAGGGGGCAGCTCTCGGGCCCCTTTCCTCCCGGGGAGAGGGTGGGAGGGCAGAGTCCGAAAGCACTGGGGGTACGCAGGGGCCCGCCCGGGAAGCCCAGGTCTCCAGCGCGCCCCTCGGGTCGGGCAGCTGGACCCGGGCGCCGGCTGAGCGCCGTGGCAGTTCCTCCTCTGGCGCTTTCCAGCCCCCTCCGAGGGGAGGGGTTCAGGAAAGTGCTGGAAGCTGGCCGCTAGTTAAGGGTTTAGGGCGTGGGCGCCTTTCTGAGCCTCAGTTTCTCTGTCTGGAAGATGGGCGTAATTGCCTTCAGGGACGACTCATTCATTTACCGAATATGTACTGCGGACCTACCTGCAGTCAGCGATGAAAAGATAGACAAAATCCCTTCCCTACTGGGAGTGGTTTAGCCTGGGGGCTGGAGGATAAGGGAGTTGATGTGCGCGCTCAAATTGGAAGGACCTGAGTATCTTGCACTTGGAGATGGCTCAATAAAGACCAACTCTGCCAGAGATCTTCCTGCCCCACCTTCTGTCTCTGCCTCCTGGTCCTTGGTCCTCACCTGCTATAACCCTGGCTCAGGGCGGATGGCACACAAGGTTCAAGTTCCACTCTGCCTCTGTTGTGTGACTTCTGATCCCGGTGGTCTTGGAAGGATGTAATGAGCCTGGGATATAGAGCGCCCAACACAGGGCTGGGTGCAATCAGTGTCCCCTAAATAGAGATCTTCCAGAGCCGTCAGAACAAAAACCCAAATCTTGGCACCATCTGCCCCCGCCTGGTCCCATCCTTCCCTTCTTGCCCCCTCTCTCAGTGCCCTAGCCACCCGGACCTCACCCACTTTCCTGCCTCTGGGCCTTGGCACATGCTGTTCCTGGTCATCCTGCAGGAATCAGCTCCAACAGATTGTCACCAGCTAGACCCCAGGACCTGACCTTGACTGCCCACCTGCTGATACTCATCGACCTTTGTCCCACATTTTTCCTTAAGCTCTTCTTTTCAGCTCATCTCTTAACTCAGGCAAATGGAAAGGAAAACCACCCCGCCAGGCATAGCAACTGCCCTAAAAAGACCTCCAGACCCCCAGACCACCCAGACCAGTTTGAGCTCAACCCCTGACTCGCACCTGAGCAGGTGGATGGACGATGGAGTGATCTCTAGAATGACAACTACCTTTATCTCATTTTTAAAAAAGATTTTATTTATATGTTTGACAGAGACAGAGCGAGAGAGGGAACACAAGCAGGGGGAGTGGGAGAGGGAGAAGCAGGCTTCCCTCCGAGCAGGGAGCCAGACATAGAGCTTGATCCCAGGACCCTGGGATCATGACCTGAGCCGAAGGCAGACACTTAACGACTGAGCCACCCAGGCGCCCCGACCTTTATCTCATTATAATACTGAAATTCCCACCCAAGGTGGAGCACACGCCTCATTTACATAACATACAATGCGTGTACAGGCCTGTTGCCTTAAGGTGCATACGGGACCTTATGCCCGCCTCTACCTAGGATGACAAGGCTTCCCTATCTAAATATTCATCCTCGGGGCGCCTGGGTGGCTCAGTTGGTCAAGCGACTGCCTTCGGCTCAGGTCATGATCCTGGAGTCCCGGGATCGAGTCCCGCATCGGGCTCCCTGCTCAGAGGGGAGTCTGCTTCTCCCTCTGACCTTACCCCTCTCAAGCTCTCTCTCTCTCTCATTCTCTCTCTCAAATAAATAAATAAAATCTTTAAAAAAATAATAATAAAATAAATAAATAAATAAATAAATAAATATTCATCCTGGGGCGCCTGGGTGGCTCAGATGGTTAAGCATCTGCCTTCAGCTTGGGTCATGATCCCAAGGTCCTGGGATCGAGCCCCACGTCCGGCTCCTGGCTCAGCGGGGAGCCTGCTTCTTCCTCTGCCTCTCCCCCTGCTCGTGCTCTCTCTCTCTCTCTCTCTGTATCCCTGTGTCTCAAGTGAATAAATAAAATCTTAAAAAAATAATAATAATAAATAAATAAATAAATAAATAAATATTCATCCTAACCCTAAATAAAAGGAACCCATCCAGCCTTGCTTGGGGAGTCACTTTTGGAAGCTATTCCCCGTGATCCTCTTATTTGCTGCAAATAAACTTTTCCTTATGTGACAGCTCAACCTGGTATAGTTTCTGACTCACCAAGGAGCGAACTCACGTTGGTTCAGTTGCAATATTATAAGGAAAATGTTGTGCTTCTGTGGAAAGCAATGCCTTCTCCACAGTACATCTATATTTGTTTGTCTGTCATCACAAAGTACCATAAACCGTGGCTTAAAGCACTGAGATTTAGCTCACAATTCTAAAGGTCAGAAGTTGGGAGATCTAGGGGCGCCTAGCAGGCTCAGTCGGTGGAGCGTGCAACTCTTGATCTTGGGGTCGTGAGTTTGAGCCCAATGCTGGCCGTAGAGATTACTTAAAAATAAAATCTCAGGGACACCTGGGTGGCTAAGCTGGTCAAGCATCTGCCTTTGGCTCAGGTCATGATCCCAGGGTCCTGGAATTGAGTCCTGCATCGGGCTCCTTGCTCAGCAGGGAGCCTGCTTCTCCCTCTGCTGGCCGCTCCCCCTGCTTGTGCTCTCTCCCTCTCTCTCTCTAACAAATAAATAAATAAAATCTTAAAAAATTAAAAAAATTAAAAATTAAAAAATAAAAATAAAATAAATAAAATAAAATCTCCCCCCCAAAAAAGTTGGAGATCAGGGTGTCAGTAAAATTGGTTCCCTGTGAGGGCTGGGAGAAAGAATTCATGCTTTTCTCCTCACTTCTGGTGTTTTGCTGGCTATCTTGATGTTCCTTGTAAAAGCATCACACATAGCATTTTGTGTGTGTATGTGTGTCCAAATTTCCCTGTTCTATGAGGACATAAGTCATGTTGGATTAGTGGCCCACCCTACTCCAATAGGACCTCATCTTAACTATGTACATCTGCAGTGAACCCATTTCCAAATAAGATCACAGTCTGAGGTCCTGAGGGTTAGGACGTCAACATACATGAATTTGGGGCAGGATGCAATTCAACCCATAACAAATCCTTCAGAGCTGTGGGCTTTGTTTTATAATCCTGTGAATTGTGGATATGTGAAAGGGACGCACAATAATTTTCCGCAGACGTGCGTGTGAATTCTGTCTGTGGAGGGACAACCCTCTCCCCCTTAGCTTGAGCTCCTATAACAAAATACCACGGACTGCATGACTTATGAACAACAAACCTTTATGGGGGGGAGGGCTACAAATATTCAGGCCACAGCACCTCCCCAAATGTTCTGCCTCCAGTATTTGCTTCAACATTCCCAGTCTCTAAATGTGTCTGTTCTTTGATCCTCCTCTGAACAGGGAGAGTCCAGCTTCTAACACAGGTTCACGTTTAGATCTGTATGCGTCATGATTTTCCCATTTTCCCCAGAGCCCATCTTGTAACAATACTGTCCTCCAGGAAGGTCTCCTGAGCCCTGCAGGCTGGGTCGGGGTCTCTTCGGGGCTCCCCCCATCTCTGCAGCTGCCGTTCTGGTTCTCACAGGTCTGGTGACCCCACTGGCTTTCCCAGCACACCCAGCAAGTGGCCGGGCACAGCACAGAAGCTCTGAGAGTGTTTTGTTGGCCCGGCTCTGGGCTGAGACCTTGCCAGGAGCTCCAGAGAAAAGGAACAGCCCCCCCCCCTTCTGCCCTGAGAACAAAGGGGTCTCTTGTCCAGAAGTGCGGGAGGCTGGAAGAATTAGTCATGACTTTGGGGGCTGGGACTCTCTCTCTCTCTCTCTCCCCCTCTCACACACACATAAACACACACATGCACACAGACCAAGGGTAACACACAAGGACTCAGCCCCCCCACCTGGCTACACCACTGCACGGCCAAGCAAACCACAACCCAGCCAGAAACACAACACAATAGCCTACACCTCTCTAGTCGGCCACACAACGACGCCAAAGGCACACCAGGACCCCTGCAGACAACAGCCGAGCCAGGGTCACGACACCTCCAAATGCGCCAGACCCAAGGACAGCCACCTCCACCCGTGGGAGGGGGGACACACAGCTGCGCTCCAGACACACAAGAGCGTGACACAAGGCAGATCCAGTCAGCTCCCTGGGGGGCACACAATCACAGACAAGGCAGATCCTGCTGACACGCAACATCATAGGGTCATTGATGCCCGCGACACACGGCTCCACCTGTCCCCGGAACATAAACAAATACGTACTACGTGAGGGCGTCGTGAGTGCTGGGAAGGAAAATAAAGCCAGGAAGGATGGTAGGCAGGGCTGGGGCGGCCAATTTTGTAAACAGAGCGAGGGAGGCCGCTATGTCATTCATAAGAGCAGCCAGCCCTTAAAGAGGCATGAACCGTGAAGAACCCATTTCACAGACGGGCAGACTAAAGACACTCACCTGAGGTCAGGTGACCCTAGCTGACTTGCTGCGGAGCCTGCACTCTCAGCCGGCTTCCTGTGGGCAAGATGAGAAAGGTGGGGCCAGGCTGGGCAGGGCCGGGGGGGGGGGAGTTGTGAGGGACCCCAAAAGCCCCGAGGGGTGAAGGAGGCCTGAACTTCTAAGGGTCCAGGACACCCAGCCTCTGCCTTATTCCAGCCCCAGGGAAGATGAAGCTCTGCTCTGAGGTTTTGTGTCCAATGTGTTCCTGGAGCTTGACAAGCCAAGCCCTTCCCGTTCTTCAGTGTCTTTAACACTTGGGTGCAGGCGAGACCAGCAGCCAGGCCACTTTCGTCTGTCTGTCTGTCTGTCTGTCGTTCTGCATGGGGTCAGGACCTCCCTGGAGCTGTGGCTCCTCCTCATGCCTCCTCCCCCCATCCAGGGATGACCACTGAGCCCTGAGCAGACTAAGCCCCAGACTGGGGAGGACCCCGTCTCCACCATTCTTGGGACCTGCATGAGCCAAGGCTCACTTTTTACTTGGGTTGTCGATCTTCTAGATCGTTAATTTATAAGAGTTCTTTATATATTCTAGCTACAAGTCCTTTGCTGGACATAATGTTTTGCAAACACTTTCCCAGTCTGTGATGTGCCTTCCCAGTTTTGCAGCAGCGTCTTTTGAAGAGCAAAGGATTTTAGTTTTGATGAAGTCCTGTTTGTTTTTGCTTTAATTATACTTTGTCCTTTTTTGGTGTCATATGTAAGGTATCTCTGTCAAACCTAAGGTCATTAAGATTTCCTCCTATGTTTTCTTCCAGAAGTGTTTGTGGTTTTAGCTCTTTTTTTTTTTTTTTAAGATTTTATTTATTTGACAGGGGCGCCTGGGTGGCTCAGTTGGTTAGGCTGCTGCCTTCGGCTCAGGTCATGATCCTGGAGTCCTGGGATCGAGTCCCGCATCGGGCTCCTTGCTCAGCGGGGAGTCTGCTTCTCCCTCTGACCCTCCCCCCTCTCATGCTCTCTCTCTCTCTATCTCATTCTCTCTCAAATAAATAAATAAAATCTTTAAAAAAAATAGATTCTGCTGGTTTAAAAAAAAAAGATTTTATTTATTTGACAGAGAGAGCACAAGCAGAGGGAGAGAGAGGGAGAAGCAGGCTCCCCACTGAACAAGGAGCCCGATGCGGGGCTCAATCCCGGGAACTTAGGATCATGACCTGGGCCGAAGGCAGATGCTTCACCTACAGAGCCACCCAGGTGTCCCTCCCTCACCTGGCTTCTTATCTTGTTCAAATCAATCATTGCCACCAGGCCTCTGGGTGGCACCGGGGGGAGGAGAGAAACCGCTGTGCTAACCTTCCCTGCTTGTGAGCTTGGCCCTCACTTAGCATCTGGGAAATTGGCTGATAAACATTTCCTTCCAAGATATAAAACTTCCCTAAATGATAAAGGGGCTCACCATGCCTCGGCCCTTTGTACAAAACAATATGGTTCATGCTGACACCTGCTGTCCTTCTAGAAGTCTGGAATTGGGGTACAGCCTAGGCAGATGGTGCCTACGTACCAGCCCTACCCCAAATCCTTGGGTCCCAAGTCTCTAGTGGGCTTCCGTGGGCAAAAGCATTGCACACAGGTGGCCTCATGTTCGCTGCTGGGAGGGAGCCAGCACGTGGATCCCTCCAGACCGCACCTGTCCTTTCCCGTTATGATCCGCAGGGTGTCCTACTATGTCACTATAATAAATCAACTATATACCGACTCCTATGGGGTCTTCCAGCGAATCTCAGAACGCAGAGGGTGGGTGGTGGTTTAGGGGCCCCAAACCCACTGGTATCCCTGGCCAGACCCTGACGGAGAGGAAAGAATGTGGAAGAAAAAGCCAGTAAGACACAAAGGCACCCATGTTGTTTGATTGTGTTTGGGCTTGAGGGGCCTGATTGGAATCACTCTACGAAATAAAAATTCTACTGCGCTAGGTAGGGAGAGAAGGGGTCTTTTGCAGGCCGTTTGGGGGTCTAATGCAAATTCCAAATGCATATTTCCAGCCCCTGAATTCCAGATTTTCACATCCAACTGTCTACTTGGAACCTCAAACTGGAACTCCAGATTCCTCCCACCCCCACCTCTGGGCCCCTCCTTCCCATCTCGGAACGGCAGCTCCAGTCCAGCCATAAACGTTGGCTTTCTCCTTTTCCTTGTATATCAGCCACTTATGGTGGATTTAGTCTCAAAGTGTATGCCGGGTGCACCCACCCCTCCCCACCTCCACCTGCCCCCCCACCTCCTACTGGGGCACACTGGGGTCCTCCTGCCCCATCCTCATCCTCTGTCCCCTGCAGCCTGTCCCCCTCAAGGCCGCCAGGGGGCGCCAGGCCCACGTTTGGCAGCTCAGGCCCCTCTTCTGCTTCATGGCTTCCCCGTTGCTCAGTCTAAGCAGAGTCCTCACTGGGGCCGACAAGGGGCCCACACCTTCTGACGCCCTCCCTCATCTCTGGGCTTACCCCCCCTCACAGAGTTTTTTGTTTGTTTTTTCTTTTTATTTTTTTAAGATTTTATTTATTTATTCATGAGAGACAGAGAGAGAGAGGCAGAGGCAGAGGGAGAAGCAGGCTCCCCGCAGAGCAGGGAGCCTGATGCGGGACTCTATCCCAGGACCCTGGAATCATGACCTGAGCCGAAGGCAGACGCTTAACCGACTGAGCCACCCAGGCATCCCTGTTTTTTTCTTTTTTTAAAAGATTTTATTTATTTATTAGAGAGAGAGCGAGAACAGGTGGGGCGGGGGGGGGAGAGGGAGAGGGAGAAGCCGACTCCCTGCTCAGCAGGGAGCCCAACCCCAGGACCCTGAGATCATGACCTGAGCCAAAGGCAGACACTTAACCAACTGAGCCACCCAGGCACCCCTTTTCTTTTCTTTTTTTTAAACAGGGATAATTCACATAACAAAATTAATCATTTTATTTTTTAATTTTTTTTTAAAAGATTTTATTTATTTATTTGACAGAGAGAAACACAGCGGGAGAGGGAACACAAGCAGGAGGAGTAGGAGAGGGAGAAGCAGGCTCCCCGCTGAGCAGAGAGCCCGATGTGGGGCTTGATCCCAGGACCCTGGGATCACGACCCGAGCCGAAGGCAGACGCTCAACGACTGAGCCACCCAGGCGCCCCCAAAATTAATCATTTTAGAGTGTGCAATTCAGTGGCATTTAGTATGTTCACAGAGCTTCTTCCTAATTTTTAAAATGATCCTTAAGTCTTGGGGCGCCTGGGTGGCTCAGTCAGTTGAGCATCCAACTCTTGCTTTCGGCTCAGGTCATGGTCTCGGGGTGGTGAGATGGAGCCCCGCGTCAGGCTCCACGCCTGTTGGGGAGTCTGCTTGAGATTCTCTCTCTTCCTCTCCCTCTGCCCCTCCCCCCGGCTAGCACCTCGTCCCTCTCTCTCTCTCTCATAAATAAATAAATCTTAAAAAAAAATAATAATGCAGCGCCTGGGTGGCTCAGCTGGTTAAGCATCTGCCTTCGGCTCAGGTCATGATCCCAGGGTCCTGGGATTGAGCCCCGAATTGGGCTCCTGCTCGGCGGGGAGCCCCCTTCTCCCTCTACCTATGCCCTCTGCTCTTGCTTTCTCTCTCTCTCTCAAATAAATAAAATCTTTAAAAAAAAAAGTCTTTTTAGTAAGCTTATCGTTGGGTTGCTTATATCAACAGCTACAATTGTGAACATTGCGAATTTTCACAAACCCATCTTGAAAACAACACACCATTTAAAATATCACAAACATTCAAAACAATCACATCATGTAAAAACTATATGTAAAACAGGAAAGGGAACTGAGGCATTTGTTAGCACTGGGAGGGTCCTTATCTTCCTCCCCACCCCCCGTGATAATTTTTATCTCTTTCTAGGCAAGTACCAGGCGCTCAGAATCCAGGCAAATCGTGGTGTGCATGTTCATGTTTAGCCGGAGGGGCGGAGTGTTCATTTCCTTGCAGACCTTGGCTGATAAGAAGCAGATTTGCGTCCTTAAAAGGGAAAGGCATATTTCAGATTTTATAGGTTTAAAAAGTAGGGCTTATAGGGTCTTCCTCCACTGGGGGCAGATTTGTCCAAAGTTGCATGGAGTTCCCCTCAGGCCTCTTCCGTTCCCATGGGGCACGCGGGGCCACCAACACAAGTGCAGGGGGAAGGAGCCAGGTGTGGCCTCTTCTGGCAAGTAGGGTACCCGAAGGAGCTACAGCAAGTATTTAGGTGTGGGCCACACCAAGGACTATGTGTGCCTGTCCCTGTGGGAGCCTACAGGCACCCAGTGCTGCCGGTGACAGAGGTATTTACTCAAATGTCACCCCCTTAGTGAGACCTTCCCTGACCATCCTTTTTTTTTTTTTAAGATTTTATTTATTTATTTGACAGAGAGAGAGAGAGCACCAGCAGGGGGAGCCAGAGAGGGGGAAGCAGGCTCCCCGCTGAGCAGGGAGCCAGAGGCGGATGCGGGGCTCTACCCCCAGACCCTGAGATCATGACCTGAGCCGAAGGCAGACGCTTAACTGACTGAGCCACCCAGGTGCCCCATCCTTTTTTTTAAACACAGTGAAGTGAACCTTATTTATTTATTTATTAGAACAAATTTTTAAAGATTTTATTTATTTGACAGAGAGAGACACAGCGAGGGAGGAAACACAAGCAGGGAGAATGGGAAAGGGAGAAGCAGGCTTCCCACCAAGCAGGGAGCCCGATGCGGGGCTGGATCCCAGAACCCTGGGATCATGACCTGAGCTGAAGGCAGACGCCTAATGACTGAGCCACCCAGGCCTGAAGTGCATCTTTTTTAAGTTTACCTTTTTCTCACACAGTAAAGTGCACAAATCTTTTTTTTTAACCTTTTTTTTTTCTTTTTAAGTAAGTTCTCGCCCAAGGTGGGGCTCGAACTCACGACCCCGAGATCAAGAGTCGCATGCTCTACCCACTTAACCAGCCAGACCCAAGTGTGCAAATCTTAAGTGGACAGCCTGGTGAATTTTTCATACACATGACATCATTGAGCCAGCTCTCGGATCAAGATATAGATCATTTCCATTTTCCAAGCAGTTCTCTCATGCATGTTCCTTGTCAGTTCCCCCCCAAGGATCACCACACATCAGTCTGGCCTGTTCTGGAGCATCCGGTAAATGGAATCCGAGAGCCCACTTTCTTTATATGCGGATGCACGGATCAACGGATGCACACGGTTGATACACCAATGGGTGGGTAAGTGGACGGGTGGACGGATCAATGAATGAAGAGATAGATCCATTGATGGATGAACGGGGTGAACTGACGCCCGCCGGCCCCTAGGGGTTCTGGGTAAGGTCTCAGCCTGGCAATGGGATAAGACACAGGGCAGGGGATCGAGGGTGGGATAGTCAGGTGTGAGGCTTGACACCCCTTGCCCACAGCAAAGTGACAAGGACCTGTAGAGCTTCTGGCCTCACCCCCAGCGTGACCTGGATCCGCGGCCGTCCTGTCTTCCCGCTGGTCCTCACCCCTCCCGCCGCCCCCTCCAAGTCTGGGACCCCTGCTCACCCCCACTCCCTCTCTCCACTTGGTCCAGGCCCAAGTGGGTGTTTGTAACCAGCGCGGACATATTAATCAAGTCTCATCGACTGACCGGGACCTTGGAGCCTCCAACCCCAGCTCGCTGACCCGCAGACCCCCAGGAGCCCCTCTGGGCGGACCTACAGAGACTTCTCGAATCGGCTCCTCCCTATTCGGGAAGCAGCAGCTTCCTCCCACCCGAGTCTAGCTTTTATCCCGCTTGTTGCAGTGTGGCCCTTTGAGGGGTCCTGAGTAGGGGTGACGGGGGAGTTAGGGTCGCGCAGGAACCTCCCCCGACGGCTGGTTCCGGGCGCGGGCTCTGGGCGCCCCCTGGCGGCCACGGTCTCCCCCGCATCTCCACTCGCTTCCCCTTGAACTTGGAGACGCTGCATTTGGACGGTCCCTGCCAGTCACTCAGAGAGAGGAGGACGTTAACGTTCACGCAGGACCACCGGCGGCGCCACAAGCGGCACGGTCACCAGCGGCGTGACCCCTGCCCTGGATCCCCGGGGCAGTTCTCAGCTATCCGGCCCCGGACGCCAGCCGGCCCCCCTCCCTCCCTCCTGGGGGTACTTCCAGCCTCGCGGGGTGGGGGTGGTGGCGGGCGATCCTCCGTCCTGGCCGCTTCCGCTGAGTCTCCTTTGCTGGACTCCTCCCCCCCCCCCAATTTCCTCTCCTCTTTCCCTCCCTCAACCGTCCCTCTCCCTTCCCTCTCTCCTCCCTGGTTCATCTACACTCAACTCCTAGAACCCACTGCCCCTGCTTCAAAGGCCACCCGTACCCACAAGCTGAACAGCCCCCTGCGCTCCAACCCGAGTCCAGCCACTTCTGCCTCCTCGCCGTTTACAAGCCTGATAGGAGGCTCAGGCTTAATGGGGCCAAAGTCCAATTTCTCTGCCTCCCCCCCTCAAAACCCAGTGTCCCTCCAGGTGTCCCAGACTCCGACTCTGGTCTTTTATCTCCCGTCTCCTCCATTCTTTCATTCCGTTCTCATTCATACTGTCTCCTTCTCCATCAGCCAGGGAGGTGACAGAGCTTTACTTTCTGGCATGTGCATTCCCCAAACCATCCGTGCCCCATCTCAGTGCAGGGCACCTCCATCCATCCAAATGTTCTGCCTGGAATAAACTTGGTGTTATCCTTGATCTCCCTCTGGCCTTTGCACCAACACCACCCTCTCACCCAATCTGCATTCCACCTTCAAAACCCATCAAGATTCTGGCAACTTCCACCGATTCCACACCGGTCCAGCAGCAGCATCTCCCACCTGGACTACAGTAGTTGCTTTCTCACTGGGTTCCCTGCTTCATCTCTGGCCCCCTACAATCTGTTCCCCACCCACAGTCGGAGGGACTCTCTCCTCACATGGTCCCTACAGCCCGGCATGATCTGGTCCCCGGGGTCATCAGGGGCCCCCACCTTCCACACTCTCTCCTCGGTTCTCTTGCTTGCAGGCAGCCGGGTCTCCCTTGCCCTTCGTGAAGTTCCCAACCCCAGGGCCTTTGCACTGGCTGTTCTGGCCACCTGGAAGTTTCCCTGTGATACCCACATGGCTGCCCCCCCCCCCCCCCCATTTTATTCCAGTCTCTGCTCAAATGTCAGCTACCAGGAGAGGACTCAGTATTTTGGCTTAGTTCTTAGGTGGCTGAATGGGGCTGGGGACAAACTGAAGGGTTGTTTCAAAGGGACAGTGGACAGGACTTCGGTTGGAATCTCAAATCTGAGCAAGTCTGGGCAAATCATTCCCCTTCCCTGTGCATTAGATTCCTCAGCTGTAAAAAAGGAGGTCACAATATCCAGACACAAGGACTTGGGACAGAGACAACTTTGTACAGATGAAACAAGTATTAATTTTTTAAATGGCATTATTGCTATTAAAGGAAAGGGAGGAATCCATGTTGCCAGGTTTCTGGCTTGGGGGCCTCATGTGAGTATCGTTCTAGAATTTGGGTCACGGGACTTTCGATCATCACTCAACATTACTTCCACTCCACCCCCCAGACCCCACGAACATGTAGAAAAGGTAAGGCACATCCTCAGCTGTCTTGTCTGTCTGTGCTCCTGCCTCATTCATGGAAGGCTGGGCTCTCCAAGGGGAATGGAGAAAATCCTGGTTGGACCCAGGACTCTCAGGACGTCTGTGTGGCCTCGGGTAAACCCCTTGCACTCTCTGGGCCATCGTCTCGTTAGCTGGCAAATGAACACAGCAAAAAATGTCAACTTTTCACAGTGGTTTACGCTCACGCAGACCTTAGAAAGCTCTTAGTATTTTAAAAACGATTTTCCTGAGTCTGAGAGCAATGCATGGTTGTGTGGGGGCAGGGATCAGAGCCTAAATAGAAGCCACGGCAGGGGTTTTAACCAGGAAGGGGGTTACTACGGGGATGGGGGCTGACGACAGCCCGGGAGGCTGGAGCGGCGGGCTCCGGGCCGGGCCCTCAGGAGCGACCCCCAGGACGACAGCACAGAACCCTCGGAGGCCAACGCCGGGACCGCTGGGTGCAAGAACGCCCGGCCCCGGCCGGGACCCTGGGGTGTCTTCTGCACCCCCCCGTCTCTGGAGGGGTCCGCCTGCCGGAACCTGCTCCGCGGCCAGAGTCCGGCTGCGGGGGGCGCCGCCTCCAGCCTCCGCCGCCAGAGGTGAGGGGGGTCAGCCGGGCCCACCCGGGGTCCCCCTGCCCTGAGCAACACGGGCGGAAACGGAGAAGGTGCAGAAACGCGATGGAAGGAGGAAGAATCCACCGCGACCCGCCTTCCCTGGCGCAGCCTCCAGCGCCTTTCTCTGCGCATGCGTCTCCAGACTCGTGCGCACTGGTCAAGGTCGTGTGGCGCCCTTGGCCGGTGGAGCAGTTCCCGGAGACAGATCCTAAGTGTTTCCCCAGCTCGCTACACATTCTTCCGAAAGCGGACTCTTTACAAATGGCGGTGAAACGGCCCAAGTGGAGACAACCCACTTGTAAATACCCGTGTCCTGCTCTTGCGTCTCTGGGCTGCTTCGGTCTCTGTTCTTAATTTTCCAAATAGCGCGACAGCGGACACCCTTGTATGCATCGAGGGGTCTCCGTCCGCTTCTGAATTGCCGTTTTTGAAAAGACTTTCTCCATGATGGGAAATTCGGAGAAGCTGGAAATAGTAAGAAGGGAAAAGAATCCCCCGGAATTCCCCGCACCCGAGAGACTCTGGGCGCCCGTGTGTTTGATGAGCGCCGCACGGACGGCGGCGGGTCCTGTTTGCTTCCGTCCACAAGGCATCTGCACATAAACACGGCCCGGTTACTACCGGCGCGCCTGTCCCCTCGGTTAGTGGCCGGGCCTGCCCGGGGCCATGACCGGCTTCCTTCCATTCTGGTCTGGTCCCCCCGCCTCTGCACGATGCCTCTCCCCAAACTTCCGGCCGTTTCCTTAGGGCACGTTCCCAAGAGTGCAATTCGTCGGGCAAAAGGTGAGAGCATTTGTGAGGAGTGTTTGGCATGGACTCCAAGTTTCCACTTAAAATTTTTCTTTTTTTCCTGACATTGTTGTAAGAGCAAACACTCACGGAGCGCTTACTCTGTGCTAAGAACTTTCCCGGGGCAGACTCAATCCTTGTCATAAGGCACCATGAGGTATCATTATGTCCATTTTGCAGATGGGGACTCTGAGGCACAGAGAGGTTGAGTCACCTTCACAAGGTCACACGGCTAGTGTCACACAGCCCCCTTTGAAGCCAGGAAGCCAGCTCCCACATCCAAGCTCTTGATGGTTCTTCCATTTTTTGGTGTCGGATGGTCAGAGGCAGATCCAGATTTTGTGGTACCTGGAGCTTTTACCATTTGGGGGACCCCCTTCAGGGAAAATAATGTTGCAGACTGAAAAGGAGGTGCAGGGCCTTGGAAGGAACCCGTGAAATCAATGGCCCTGACACTGGAGCTCCAGCAGCAGCACGCTGGGTCACCCCCCACTCCCCCCAGAACTATGCGTTTTCAAACAGTCGTTTTTTTTATGCCCCCCCCCCCCCCCCCCGTTCTACCATTCACATGTCACTGTATTTGTTTTATGAGGCATCCAGGCCTCTGTCCACTTAACTCACCCTATTGTCCTTTGCATTTCAAAGGAAGTTGCAGACATCAGCAAAGCGTTAGGAGCTCAGGAGCTCAGCATTTTTTTTCTCTTTGGATGTAAACTTCAGATGTGAAGTGTAATTTACGTGGAGAAAACCGCCCCGATGTGTCTTTGCCACAGACCCGTGTTCCGCACGCAGGGGGACGGACGCATTTCCCTAGGCGAGGACACGGCGCAAGCTTCCGGAGGGCTCCGCCTCATGTCCAGGATGCGGGGCGACCCTGGAATAGCTGTGAGCAGCCCACCACTGGGTACCCTCGTATTTGACGTATGCGCTGATGGCCGGCTCCGGGCGTTAAGAGTTTCCTCCCCAGGATGGGTTTTCGGGATTTGGGGGTCAGAGGCTGAGGCTTCAGGCTCCTTCTGCACAGCGTGGCTCTCATTCTCACCTCAGCTGACCATACCCCGGCCCCTCCTCACCCATACGCACAAAGAGCCATTCTCCTGTCTGCACAACACTCTTTTTTACTTTTATGGGGGGGGGGGGGCGGCAAGAGCAGGAACAGTTCCTTAAAGCCCTGATATTTTATGGGATGTGGGAGGAAGTGGGGTGGGGGGGCCCTGACATTAGTCTCTCCCTCCATCCACTTCTTTTATAAACTGCTTGCTCTATTTTTATAAAATAGAGAAATGGAGAAACCTTTCCAAAGGCCACGATAAGAAAGAAGGCCAGGCTAACAGAACACGACCAACACGGTCTTCTTCCGTCTGACAGAGGACACCTGACACAAAGTGAGAAGGCAACAGCCTGGGAGAGACGTTTGGAATGTGCAGGACAGACTTCAGGAGCCGTTAGCCGATGAAGAGCCGCTCCACAACAACAAAATGACAGTCCAGGAGGACAATGGCGAGGTTTGGAGCAGTACAGATGCGCCAGGGATGCGCCGCACACGTACACTCAGCCTCACTGACGACCAGAGAGCACAACGAGAACTGAGATCACACAGTAGGAAAGCTAGGAGCCCACAAGCGGGCTCCGGTGTCGCCAGAGGGTAAAAACCAGTACATCCTACACAGAGGAGGATTTGACCGAACCTATCAAATGGCCCTTTACATATATTTTCTCTTACAGCCCAGAGATTCACCTCCAGGTCCTTGTCCTACAGATACTTGTGGAATGGCCCACGTACGATGTTCCCGCCACGTCATGAGACTGAGCCACGGAAGCCGGTCACGGCGTGGCACACTCACTCACTGCAATTCAGTGTATGCGGCCGTAAGAAAGTAAGAGAAGCACCCTGTACAGACACAAAGTTCTCTGAGACACACTAAAAAGCAACCTACAGAACTACGTGTAGTAGGAGTGTATCCAAGACATAGAAAAATTAAAACTATTCTATTTTCTTATGTACTTTTGTGTATAATTTAATAGAATCACACATGGAACATACCAGAATCATTCACACTGAACTGCAGTGACAGTTACTTTTGCAGAGAAGGGAATGGGTTTGACTGGAAAACAAAGGTTCAGGGCAGTAATTATGGTGCTTTGGTATCTTTATGTAAATCAGTGATTTACAATGAGAATATAGTCCTTTGTTACTTGTAGAAAAAAGGTCTTTAATAAATCCTTCTTAAACTGGTATGGGGAGGGGCGCCTGGGTGGCTCAGTCGTTAAGCGTCTGCCTTCGGCTCAGGTCATGATCCCAGGGTCCTGGGATCGAGTCCCGCATCGGGCTCCCTGCTCGGCAAGAAGCCTGCTTCTCCCTCTCCCATTCCCCCTGCTTGTGTTACTGCTCTCACTATCTCTCTGTCAAATAAATAAATAAAATCTTTAAAAAAAAAAAAAAACTGGTACGGGGAGGAGGGATTAGTTCCTTCTGATGCACTTCAGGCCCCTCACCTTTATGGCCCCCTCTTGGGAGGGAATCCACCTGCGTAAAAGTACAGTAGGTGCTCGGCCAACGTCAGCAACACCCCTGTGACAGGGCTGTAGCCAAGACCTGCCTCTCAGTCACCCAGGCAGAAAGATGTGGGCTGTGTCCCGTCAGACACCCAGCTGGGATCTCCACTCCTCCTCCCCCCAGCCCCCCACCAGTCTGCAAGCCCCATCTCCTCTGCCTACTTTCCCTAAGATCTTGCCACACCAGGCTTTAGTGGAGACGAATGTTCTGGTGCTAGAGAGGGACACACAGAGAGAGGGAAGATGCCCCCAGAAGGGACACAAGTCACACGGGAGCCCAGGGTGTCAGTCAGCGGTGTTTTATTGTGGGGTGGGGGCTCCGGCAACCCGCGGCAGCTACAACCTGGGGGCAGAGGAGAGGGGACTGAGGGTGCGTGAGGGGAGGAAGGGCCCCACGGCCTCAACCCCTCGACATCCCCCAACTCTGGCTCGGGCTCTTCCATTTCCCTTTGGGGACCCTCCCCCACCCCGACTCTGGGTTCAAGGGCATCCAGCAGGCTGCCCCTCCCGGGTGTGGCCAGGGGATCCCACCGGGAAGGAGGGAGGGACAAGGGCTCCTTCTTCTCAAGCAGCTTGGAGGGGTTCTGTCACAGCCAGGAGCCCAGTCGGCCTGGCAGGGAAGGGGAGTGCCACTCACTGGATCTCGCGGAACGCCCGCTTCTCCACCAGCTTCACTTTGTACTTGCGCTTGAACCTGTAGGAGGAAAGGGAGCGGTCAGGGGCCAGCAAGCCCACCAAGCACAAGGCACGAAGCTTCCCGGAGCCCTCACTCCCCATGCAGCCCCGGGGACCCTCACTTGGCTCTCTCCCGAGGCTCGATCATGTTTCTCTTCTGGAAGCTCTGGAAACGGTCGCGGAGAATGTTGCCTTCAGGCTGTGGGACACAGAGAGGGAGGCCTCAGTTGTGTGTGTGGGGGGGCTCTGACGTCTCCACGGGGCCCAGCCTGGCCCTGATCTGGTGGGGTGATGTGTGTGGACCCCGGGCCGCGTGGGCTAGGTTTGCAGAATCTATAGGATGGAGGCTGCTGAAGAAGCGGAGAGCATGCAGGGCAAGAGGGGCACCAAAGGCCGGGGGTCAGACCACAGGGCGCACGGCTGGCCCACTAATGAAGTAGAGTTGGTTGGAGCCCCAAGGCAGGCACAGGGCCCACGGCCGCGGCAAGGAGCCCGGGGCCACTGGGAGCCATGGCAGGTTCTGAGTGGGGGTGGGACAGGGCCCATGCTGAGCTGTAGGGAGACCTGTCCAGCACCGCAGGGCCAGGACACCAGCTTCAGGACGTGGCTGGGAGGAAAGCGTCTGCAGGTCACAGGCTCAAATCATCATACCAGCAAGCCCCTCACCCCCAAGGACCCCGTGCCCTCAGCCCCCAGGCATCAGCCCAACCGGCCCAACCTGGGGCAGCCATGATGTCGCCCACAGCCCCTGGGGGCACGGGGAGCAAGGATGGGTATCATCACTGGGCACGGGGGTCTCCCCAAAGCACAACACCCCAGATGGGCAAGTACCTTTAGGGTCCTGAGTGAGTCAGATAGCTCCGAGCTGAGCTGCACGTCGATGTCGGGGGCCTGGTACCTAGAGAACACGGGCGTGGGGTGTTCGGGGGCTCGGCCTTGCCCAGGGCAGAGTTCAAAGGCCCCACCCGGGGGCAGCAGGCCTTCCAGAACATGGGGCTCTGTGGGGAAGAGATGATCTTCCAGGAGGAGACCAGGCAGAGAACCAGGACACCTGGCCCCCCCCACCCCCCAGGAGCCCCCTGCCGGGTCTCACTTGAGCCGCCCCAGCCTCCGGGGCCTGTCCGCCTCCGCCAGCCGCCGTGCCCGCCGCTGCTCCCGCCGCCGCGCCAGCTCCGCCAGCCGCTGCGCCACCTGGGCCTTGATCCCGCGTAGCCTGAAGAGCTCCTGGTGCCGGAGCCGCGCGGCCCGCACCTCGGCCTGCTGCACCCGCTGCAGCAGGGCCGGGCGGAGTCAGGGGCCGGGCAGAGCGCCGTCCCCCCTCCACTGAGGCCCCTCCAGCGCCCCCTCCCCCGACTTCTTCACAGCCGTTTCCTGAAACCAGTGTCCTTACCCACGGGTGGCCTGCAAATCCCACTCCCCAAATATTAACGACCAGGGCACAGAGACTCAGTCTAGAACGCTCCCGGCTGCATCCTGCCAGCGCAGCAGGGGCAGGCTGGAGCCCGCGGTGCTCACCATCTTCTGGGCGGCCTTCTCCCGCCGCCGCTGCTGCTCTGTCTTCTTCTCCACGGCGGCCAGGCGTATGGGTGCAGGGGACGCCTCCCCGCCTGCGGCCTGCTCCCCTCCAGCCTCGGGGCCCTTGTCCGGGCCCTCGCCCGGCTCCCCCTCCCCGTCCGACTCCTCCAGCAGCCCCTGGCACAGCTCCTGGAAGGCAGACTCCTGGGGCAGGAGGGAAGCGGTGAGTCGGGGGCCGTGCGGGCGGCCGGGCAGGGAGGGGTGGGCAGGTGTGAGCTTACCTGGGTGGCAGGCTGCTCCGAGGGGGGCAGGGCCAGCTGCCGCTCCAGCTTCTCCGCGTCCTTCTGCCGCTGCAGCTCGACCTCGTGGGCTGCCAGCAGCAGGGTCTAGGTGGGGAAGGGGGTCGGGGGTGAGGCCCCAGGCCCCCCAGGCCTCTCCTGGGACTTTCAGACCTGGCCCCACCCCTGCACCCAAGGCCCCTCTCCACCCCGCACAGCCAGGGGGCGCTCTCTACTCCCAAGCCTCCTGTCTGCTCTGTCCTTTCTCTTAGAGGACCGCCTGATCCCTGATCTCTGCACGCAGTACGGTTTTGTTCACGCGAAACACAGAACAAGTAAATCTGTAAAGACAGGAAAGACAGTGGGGGCTGCCTAGGGAAGATGGGGCATGGGGGGGTGGTGGTGATGGCCGATGGGCGCCACGTTTCTTTCTGGGGAGATGAAAACATTCTAACGTACTGGTGAGGGCCACACAACTCTGCGGATACGCTAAAAACCAGTAAATTGTGTGCAGTAAGTGGGCGAACCCTCAGGCATGGGAATCCTATCTCTGTAATACAGTTCTGTGAAGAACAAAAGACACGGACTGATCTTTCCACGTTGTCCCCCAGCAGCCACGTCAGTCCACGGGGGAACGGACTACGGTTCGTGGTCTCCTCTGCTTGTGACCAGCTTCATCCTGCTCCCGTTCAGGGTCACGGGGTCTGTTTCTGCAGACACCTTTTATCGGAGCGGAAAACTGCTCGCTCCGCTCCTGGTCGGCTAAGAGGCCCTCTTATCACGAATGAGGCTGAACGGCACTCGCTCGAGCGTCCTGCGTCTCCTCAACGATCTCAATCTCTCTCTGGGGACCTGTGCTCCCTGGGGGCAAAGGGTCTGTCTCCTCTGTTCATGACATCCATCGCCAAAATACACAGTGACTCTCACAGCCAGGTGTCCCACTGCTGACCTAGCCTAGGCCTGAGATAAATCTTAGCCGCTCAGACTGCTAATATTTCTTTGAAGCCTTTTGCATCTAAGTCCCGTGGACTCCCCGAAAGATGGCGTGGTCTCATACACCCCCGGGCCTTCGTACATGCTGTTCCTTGCACACGCCTGAAACACCCATTCCCCTCTTCCCACAGCAAGCTCCTCCTCACATCTCTGGTCTAAACTCTGATATTGCCTTCCTCCAGGAAGCCCTCCCTGACCCCCAAGGCTGGGTTTGGCAACTCCTCTGGGTTTCTTCATCCCAGGCCTCTGGGTCATCACTGTCTGGGAACAGGTCTGTCTCCCCCGCTGGACCATGAGCCCCAGGAGGGCAAGCGGGGGGCTGCCTCAGTTGCTGCTGACTCCCCAGCAGTGGGTGGATACAGAGGAGGTACCCGGTGAGGCCAATCCAACGAAGCAGCCAGGCCCCAACTGAGGAGAGACCACGTACCTGGTGGTCCTCAAAGGATGGGTTGTAGGAGGCTCCGGCCGGTGTCACCTCCACGGCAGGGACCTGGGAGGGCTTGGTGTGCAGATGTGGTGGCCGCTGGAGGAGGACAAGGCAGCATGAAGCCTGGCAGCCCCACGACTCGAGACCTCACAAGCTTGGGTGCTGGGATTCCAGGCTTGGTAGGCGGCAGAGGCCTCGGCAGGGCCCACGGCCTTCAAACTGGGAGGTGCCTGTGGGTCTGGCGTCTAGAACAATGGACACCTGCTACCCAGCTGCTGTGCTACCCACGGGAGCCACATCCCCAGGAGAAGCAAGCTCCCTGCAGGGAGAGGTCCTGCCTGCCTTTCCTGAGAAAAGTCCCCGTGACCCTGTGGTGGGCAACACTGGCAAAAACAGGGGTAGAGGGCACCTGGATTTTAGTCCCCAGTCTGTCACCCTGACACCTGCAGCAGGCTTGGGAGAAGGTGGGGGTGTTCTCTGTCATTCAGAGCAGGTGACAGCGGATAGAGAGCTGGCAAAGACTCTTAGTATGGTCCTGGGCCCTGCCGGGAGCTGGTGACAAATGCAGAAACCCAGGTCCACAAGGAATGAATCTGAATCCAATCAGGACCTGCACCTCAACAAGACTGAGGCAGGGGCAGGGGGGATGGGGTGGTGGCGGCTTCCCAACTGGCCTCTGCCTCAGCAAAGGCCCTCAGTCCCCAGCAGAAGCCTGGGGGTAACCCTGGAAGCCCCCTGCCCCCACCTGCTCCCCACCCCCGACTGCCCGCCAGTCCCAGTGCTTCTGCCCAAGGGTGCCATCTTGGGTCCCCCCCACCCCCACGATCCCGCCTCTGCAGAACTGCCACCTGGACCCCATCACTCTCCTATGCAAAACCACTCAAAGGAACACTCCACAACCTGAGTGGCGCTCCCTCCCACCAGGCCAGCGTCCTCCGGGCCTCCTACTCAGCCCTGCCCCTGAGCCCTCGAGTTCCCTGCCTGGAGGCCCTTCCCTCCCGTCCAGGTCCAGGCCTCTTCCCAGTGAAGCTTTGCTTGCCCCCTGAAGCACCTCCCGCTCACTGCCACCACCCGGCTCTCTCCTCTGGAGGCACCAGCTCGAGGCCCAGCTCCTGCACGTGTGGTCTTGGCCACAGGCTGAGACCGAGGCTCCAGGGCCCCAGTGTAGCTCCCACCACCCCAGCCCTCCTCCGACCCATCACCAAGGGGACTGCTGCCACAGTCTCACCTTCACCCCTTTCTTCTTGGTCTGCTCCAGGAAAAAGGTGTCCTGGCCAGCCAGGGGTCGCTCCAGAGGGTCTGTGGAGGCAGTGAAGGGTGGCTGCTGGGGCTTGCCAGTGTGGCCTGAAGGGCTCCCTCCCATCCCTCCCCCGCATAAAGACAGCACCGAAACATGGGTAAGGGAAGGACTGACTCTCAGACCCCAACGGGTTTTGAATACCAGGCAAAAGAGCATATGGACAGGTCCAGAAAGCAGAAGGGAGCCAAGGCTAAGGGGCAGGGGGCGGCCCTCAGGAAAATGCACTCGGGAAAGGGGAGCCCCTCCAAGACGTTGAACTCTGGTGAGGGTCATCGAATCAACACCTGCAGAGTACCTCCCTTAGACATTGTGCTCTTGTGCAGTGCACAACCTGCACAACCGTGCATGGCAGCCTTGTCCCCACCCACAAGTAACAACAGGGGCACTCACTGTCTTTGGCCCACAGATCATAAAAAGGCTGCTTAACGGTGTCTTGGGGCCCAGGCTTGGCTTTGGTCGCGGGAGGGTTGAGGAGCCGGGCCTGTGCCCTGCGCACCTCCCGGGGCAGCTCGCCCTGCTTGGCCAGCTTCTCCCATAGCTGCTCCTTCCGTTTGAGTTTCCTGGCATTGGGGACCTGGTGGGCGAGGACGCTGGGTGGAGGAGAAGCAGCACAGGTGGAGTGAAGCAGAGGCCTGAGAAAGGGCCCAGCTCCTCCCAGTCAGGCTCTGCACCCCCACTACTCGGCAGCTCCTCCTGCCTCTCCTACCCAGCTTCAGAGCCCATCTCCTGACCCGAGAGCCAACAACACGGTGGCCTCGGCAGCCCTCGCCCTGTGGCTCTCCCAGGAACCTCCCATATCACTTCAAAACCGACCTCAGTTTCGCCCCCACAACCGTTTCTCCCATATCCCCATCTCAGGAGCCGCCCTCTGTCCACCCCATCACCCATCCAACCTCTCCTCCTTCAGAGCTGTCACTCAGCCAGCCTGATGGGCCTCCTGATGGCTCCCGGCCATCCCTCCTCTCCATCCCCAGAGCTCCCGGGTGGGCTGAGGCCCCGCACTTGCCTGCCTCAGCCACAACACCCCGGCCCCCACCTCACTTCCTCCGATCTACCCCCCAAAGCCCCAATCTGACCCCATCCCTCTCCTCCAAGTGATGCTCACCTGACCCCCCCTCCCTCCCTAGGAACTCCCTTAGGGCCAGAAGTGAGTGGCACCGCTGCACAGAAGGGCACGATGCCAGAGCCCAGCAGGGAAGACGGGTCTGGGGGTGGGGGGACACTCACTCTTTGGGGGCAGGGACCTTGGATGTGTTCTCTAGGATGAGGTCAACACGAAGGGGTTTCTTGAGAAGAAGTGACCTTTTCTGGCTTTTGGTCCTCTTCTTGTTTAGCTCTGGGGTTGGAAGAAAGGAGCGCAATCAAGGGCTCGGGCCTCCTTGCTTCCCAAGACCAACTCCCCACCCCCTGCATTTCAGCTCCACGGCAGCCATCAGACCCGCATCCTGGTGCAGACACGGAGGCCCCAGGCTGGCCCCAGGTTTCCACCTGGGAAAAGAGGTGCCCAAGGTGTCCAAGCTCTGCGCAGCCCCCCAACACACCCATTTCCTGGGCCACCTGGAGGCAGCCCTGTGCTGGGAACAAAGACAGGGTCAGACCCACAGCCCTGCCCTCTAAGGACTCCCGGACAAGGCAGGAAAACCAGGAATGCTAACGAGAAAGAAGGCGACCAAGTGACACTGAGGCCCAGGGAGCTGGACTCAGGACCCAAAATGGCTGATTCTCGCACAACGGTTTTCCACCTTCTTTCACCTGATAGCAAAAAGCAAACTCCACGACCAAACACACTAGGACAGAACCCACGTCCTTTCGTTTCCTAGGCTACATCATAGAAGACTTTACTCCTCTGTGCTTCCAAAATGAAAACCTTCATGCCTAACTCACGGGGTTGTCTGGAAAGGTAAGGACTACGACAGCATGAGGCACCGTGATCACCTGGGAAAGTCCACAATCCCTATTATCTTTTTCTTTTCTTCTCTGTGTCCCCAGGACCTGAAACTAGGAGCCACGAGTCGGTCAGTCACGTGCCACTGGGGCTGCTGTCCCACCAGAACGGAGCCCGTAAGCCACAGCCAGACCAAAAGGCCACGAAGAGTGCCTGTATCTTTCCTTTTTAAGCCAAAAGCAGAATCTATAAACTGCCTCTCCTCTGTTCCCAAACAGACTTCATACTGGCCAAAGCAGGCCTTCGTGACTACCCTACCTGTTCACTAGGGCGGGTCCTGCCTTCCCCTTGCTGTTCCACGCCCGATCAGCTCACTCCTGTGAAAGGTGACCTCTTTAATAATCATCTCTCACTCGCTTGCTCAAAGTCTCCTGCACCTCAAAGCAGGTCCCTTTCCGGCTCACTGAAACAGGCCCTCTCACGTTCCAGACCCCTGGACTGAACCCACACATGCTCCCTAAGGGCATCCTGCTGTTAAAGCCCCTTGCCATTTGCTCATTAAAGCAGACCCTTAGCTTGTTTTCTATCCCCTCATTAAAGCGATGGTCTATTTTTGGTCTGTTTTTCTACCTACTGATGGAAAGCCTATCATTCGCTCAAGCCATCCCTAACTCCCCTCTCCTGTACTCTGTTTCAGCAGCCCCCCCACCCCCGCCGCCACCCCGGCTTTTTGGCAAATAAAAGCAAGCAGATTAAGACGAGCTTCTTACCTACTTACCTATTACCTACTCGTTAAAGCAGATCCTCTTACTCTTATTCAAGCACATCTTACTAAAACAGGTCTCGTCCCTTACAGCTTTTCTGCAAGTTAAGCAGAGACCTGCTAATTTACATCTAATCTACTCAGAGGCAAGACCCCTGCTGGCTTCTCTGTGCCAGATGGAGACTTGGGAATTGCCAAATTGAAGACTGAGAGCTCGGAAACCTCAAAAAGAAAATCTGACTTGTTAGTCTTTCATTCCAAGCCCTCTTATTTATAGTAAAGACCTTTTCTAGCCTATGCCTGCCATCCAAGCCATGTCAATAATAAAGGCTCTCTCGGAAACTGAGATGGACTAAATAAGGACCAAGCAGGCACCACCGAAAGCTCTTCCTCACCTTTTTTCTTGGAGCCGGTATCCACGAAGAAGAGTTTCTCATCTGGGGCCTCTGATACCAAGCCACTGGGAGACAGGAATGCAGAAGGTCAGCCAGAGACGTTGGGGAGGGTGCAAGCTGCTGGGGAGGGAGGTTTAACCTCTCAGGGGCCAGGCTTTCCTCTAGTACTATGCTCATTCAAGCGCCTTCTGTCCGCCATGGGATCCCTCCACGCTAAAGCTTCTCCCTTCAAATCACAGAACTTAGTACTTAACAGATCATAATGCTTAAAATATCGTAATATTTAATCCTCAGCGCTACGCTAAGGCGGGTGCACGGGCACACTTACGCTACAATTATTACTTACTTCCCTAAATTCTAATTTAACACTGGGAGTTCTGTATCTGCTGACCCAACCAAAACCCCAAACCTCACCCCAGAGTCCAGCGGTGGCCGGAACACACACGCGCAGCCCCCCCGGGAAGTCCCCCCAAGCACGCGCGGCCTCGCACCCCGCCACTCCGAACGAGGCCCGGCTCCCGGAAGTCCCGCCCCACGCACCCGCTCGTGCGCTCCTGCAGCCGCACGTCCTCCAGGAACTGGTCAACTTCCAGCCCCAGCGGCTCCTCTGCGAGCCGCCGCCAGCCTCGTTTCTTATTTCTTGGGCCTCGCCGCCGCCGCCTCAGCGCCGGGTCCACCGAAGTGGGCCGCAGTCCCAGGAAGCCGGAATCGGCCTCGCTTTTCGAGCAGTGCGTGCTGCCGCCGTCACTGCCTCCCGGCGCCATCTTGGCAAAGGAAGCCTCGGATCGCCGGCGCCCCGAAAGCCGGTTTGTGGCCTGCGCGCGCAGATCTCCCGCCCCCTCCAGTGACTTACTTCCGGTTACCGCCATCTTGGTAAAGTGTCTGGAACCGCCAAGGGGCGGGGATAAAGGGTAAATGTCTCCTCCCTCTTATGCCAAGTCCCGTCGGCCGCGAGTCGCGGGTTCGCGGCTTTAGCCCTAAGCAGACAGTTTTACTGCGGCTCAGGAATATTTTTAAAATCTGCGTATGTTTTTAATCTGTAACTTACTGATTATTATTTTTAGTCCAGCTGTCTTAAAAAAGAAAATCAGAACCGTCGGTGGGAGATTGGGCAGAAGACACGCTCCAGTCTCAGAATGTTTGGCTTCTCAGTGTTCCGATCCTAGAATCTTGGAAATCCAAGAGATTTCCGAATGTCGAGTTGGGAGCACAGAACCTCATATATGCGAGGAGTGTTAGAAACATACAGTGTTGGCAGTGTAGGCTCGGAATCAATCCTGGGCAAACTGCTTCGCTGTGCCTCACTTTCCTCATCTGTGAAACAGGAACGATTATGGTACATCAACCTTATAAATTATTCAGGAGAGGAAACGAGATAAACGCGCGGCGTTTAAGATTGTGCGTGGGGGATGCCTGAGTGGCTCAGTAGGTTAAGCGTCTGCCTTGGGCTGGGATCATGATCTCGGGGTCCTGGGATCAAGCCCCCAGTCGGGCTCTCCGCTCAGCGGGGAGTCTGCTTCTCCCTCTCCCTCTGTGCTTTTTCTCTCTCTGAAATAAATATAAATAAATCAATCTTAAAAAAAAAAAGATTGTGCCTGGTATATCTCAATGTTAGCTATTGTTACTGGCTCGGCCCCTGAGGTTTCATCTTAGAATCAACTAATCTTTGCTGTTTACAAATAAGGAAGGAAGCTCGGAGGCCCTTGGGCGCTGGCAACCATTCACAGGGATCCAGGGCTGCCTACAGGCCGCTCTGGACGCGAAAGGGAAGAAGGGACAGAGAGGGAGGGCGCCACGCCGGTGGTCGCACAGCGGAACCCAGCGGGATCCTCGCGACCCGCCCTGGAGCCCCAAGCGCGGACCGCCTGGCTCCGGGGTTTCAGCGCGCAGCCCGCGCAGCTCCCGGGTGCTCGCCAGGGGGCGCTGGGAGCCGCGAAAGCGGGAGAGCGCGCGTGGGCGGGAAGAGCGAGCGGTCAGCGTGTCCCGGCCGCGGTGGGTGTGGTCGGGGGGCTCAGCCCGCGGGGTCCGCAGGCCGAGGCCCTCGGGCGTGAGCGCGCGCGCGTGCGCACACATGGTGGTCCCTGTGGGCAGCGTCACCTCTCCTCCAAGAGCCCGTTTGTCCCTGGTGTTACGTGTCAGGGGTGGCGTCCCAGGTGGCGCACGCTGGAGGGCGGGGCGGAGGCACGATGTGCCCGAGCTCGCGCGCACACAACCCCACGCCCCAGGGCTTGGTTCCCAGGCCCCCGCGGCGGGAGGTGGGAGGGAGGGATGTCCCGGAGGGAGGGCCCCTGAATAACTTTTCTTCGGAAAATATGTCGGTCTGGCCCCCAGCCCAGGCCTGAGTCATCAGGCTCTGCTGCATTGAGTCATGGCCTCCCCCCCCCCCCCCTTGGGGCCTTGGGGGGGGCCCCCCCCCCAAACCTCAAGCCCTCCCCAGGACTCTTCTTCCCTGGGAGTCTGGGGAGAGCCATCCCCGCCCCCCCAACCCATCCCAAGACAGCCTGATTTCCACGTGGTTAGAAGCCTTGGCTTTATTTGCTCTGTGGGAACGCTGTTCGCTGTTCGCTGTTCGGTTCACAGGCCCCTCCTAGGCATGGGGGGTGGTGATGGTGGGTGTGGAAATCCCCGCGAGCATCGTGGGGGGGCGTCGTCCCCACCTATGTCACCCTTCCCCATCTTTTCCATGGGGTCCCCCACCAGGGTCAAGCACTAGTAAGTGGTGAAGGCACGGAAGGGTGGAAGGCCGGACGTGAGGGGTCCCTTTAGGGAGGAGAAGGGAGAGCTGTAGCACCAAGAGCCCCCCCCCCCAACGCATCCCTGAAAGGGGGACTAAAATAAAGCCCTGGGGCCTTTATATCTGGTAGGGGCTCTACTTAAATATGGGCTGATGGCAGAGAGACTGTGCCCCTGTGGTCTACAATTCAGGCCACCAGCTGTGGGGAGCTTAGGGATGGGGGCAGCCAGGCTGGGTTTTCAAACCAGGGCCTGTGGGCCGAAGCCAAAAATACCTCAAAGTGGGCACAGTCTGGGCGAAGCAAGGATAGAAGGGGCTTTTCTGTCTGCTAAGAATCCTTAGTACAGAAAGGGGTGTAACCAGAACTGGGCAGAGGGGCTGAAGAGGGGTCCCTCTGAGGAAGTAGGAGGTTGTGTCTCCCCTCTGAGCCCCCACTGGTCCCAAGGCCTGAGAACAGGATGGAGTTTGTGGGGATGGGCGGTCCTTGCCTGGATGGGCAAGAAGTGGGGAAGGGGGCCTTTGTGTTTGTTATTTCAAACAAGGGGCCACTGGACTATGGGGAGAGGCGAGGGGTCCTGCCCAGAATTGGGGATCGGGCTGGTTAGGGCCTGTGTCTGTGTGTGTTTGTGTGACTGTGTGTGTGCTCCCTCCTGAGAACGTCAGCCCCCTGAGGGCAGATACACGTGTCTGTTTTGCTCTCTGCTGTACTCCCCAGTGCCCAGAACAAGCCCTGCACATCCAAACATAGTACGTGCTCAATAAATACTTGAATGAACGATGACTGAATCGATGCCTCTGTGCGTGTGTGTGTTAATGTCAACGGGATGTGCCTAAGTGTATGTGAGGGTAGAGATGCAAAGGCCGGGCAGAGAAGCCTTGCCCCTCCCCTGGTCCCCACTGTCTGGCAGAGGGGAGTAGAGAGACCCCCATCCTTACAGCTGAGAAAGTGGGCAGGCAGCGTGCATGCAGGCTGGGGCGGGGGTGTGTGTGCAGCCAGCTGGTGCTGGGGAGCCACAGCAGGGCAAGAGGGAGGGAGGGCCGGCAGGCAGTGGCTGGCTCACTCTGCAGAGCCCTTGTGGCGCCGCTTGGAGGGCGGCACCAGGCGGCGGGGCAGGTTGGTGGGCAGCCCGTGGCCCTCGAGCTTGGCCTCGATGAGGTGGCTGGCCAGGGCGAACTCCTCGTCATCCAGCATGCCGTCCCGGTCGACGTCACTCAGCTTCCAGATGCGCCCCAGCACCGAGTTGGGGAGCTTGGTGCCCACCATCCAGGTCTTGGCCTTGGTGCCGCTCAGCTTGCCATCGGCGGGTGCCAGGTTGTAGAAGATCTCGTCGTACTTGGACTTGTCCTTGGTCACCACCCACTCGGCCTCGTCGTCCGAGCCCTCCTCGCCGTCCTCCAGGGCCTCATCGGGCCCCCGCTCCACAAACGGGCCCATGTGGGTGCCCTCAAAAGCGCCGCCCTGCACACCCACCTCGGTGCTCTCCAGCTCTTCCTGCCGCAGCAGGGGCATGAGCTTGGCAATGTCGTGGGTCAGCATCTCGTCCAGGGCCTCCAGCAGCTTTGGCTTCAGCGAGTGGAATTTGGTGAAGTCGTGAGCCATCAGCAGCTCCTGTTGTGGGGTGAGGGGGAGAGGGGAGCACTGGGAAGTCAGGGGGCACCGTCCTCAAGGCCCCCCAGCCCCATGGGGGCAGCGGGACCCTGGGGCAGCTCACTTGGTAGCACGTCCCGGCTGAGAGGTGTGTACCTGTGCAACCCATTTCACTCGGGCACCCACCACTCAGAAGAGACTAGGACAGCGGGGTCCCAGGGGCCCTCCCCCTGCGCCAGGCGTGTCCCCAGGATCACTGGACGGTAGGGACGTAAGTGGCCCTGTGAGGACTTAGACCAGTAGCTGTTTACCAGCCGGCAGAGGATTTCAGTATTCCGACAGCGCTCCCAGCCTAACCCAGCACAGCCCTGGCTCTGCCCAGCCTCTGGGGCGCCCCAGCTGCAGCTGGCCGGCACCCCATCCCAGTTGTGCAAATCGAGAAAATTCCATTCCTGCTGCTCCATTAGCTCTGTCACCCCACTTCACAGCAACGGGTGAGTGGCTTGCTGCCAAGTTTGGAGGTTAGGTTTGGGATGGCCAGATTATTAGGAGCTCCTGGGACAACCCTCCCCCTGCCCCCCTCCCTCCAGAAGTCATCTTGTGCTAGAGCAGCTGTGGGGCTGGATTTGTGGTCACGCTGCTTCTCTCCGGCGGCTGCTCTGAGTCACTCTGAGTCGCCTGCACCAGGAGACTCACAGCAAAGACCGATCCGGTTCATGGCACCACACTGAGGCAGAGAGGCCCGCTGATCTGGACATAAAGGGGTGGGGGGGTCTGGACTCCAGGGCCAGCCTGCCCAGGTCCCAGTCCAGTTCTGCCACTTAGGAGCTGTGTGCCCTCAAGCAAGTGACTTCACCTCTCTGGGCCTCAGTTTCCACACGTGTAAAACAGATCAATAACATTCGCGCTCCCCTCCCTTGGGGGGATGGGAAAGGCTAATGAATTCATCTGGATAGTGTTCCAGAACTGTCAGTGTAATCTTACCAGCTGCTGTTTATCTAGCCCAGTGGTTCTCAGCCACGGGAGATGTTGTCCTTCCCCAGTGGACACGTGGCAAGATCTAGAGCCATTTTTGATTGTCACAGCTGGGAGGGGGGCTGCTACGGGCACCTAGAGGTCAGGAGGATGCAAAGATCCCGCAATGCACAGGACACCCCTGACCACGAGCACTCTGACCCCAAATGTCAGTAGCGCGGAGGTTGAGAATCTTGATCTAGCCCCAGCTCTGTGCCACACACTGATCTTAGGGGGCTGCAAGCGCTGGCGGATTCAGCACCCACAGCAATAGGTAAGTACTATGACAATGCCCATTTCCCCGTTGAAGAAACTGAGGCTCAGGCAAGGTGACTCGTCCAGACTCAAGAAGCTAGTAAGTGGCCGAAGCGAAATGCAGTCTACCAGAATTCCTCAGAGTCTTGGGTTAGAAACCATCTCAGACCCAAAGGTCACAGGCTTGGAGTATCAGCCTAACGTAGTCTCAAAACAGAGGCTCAACGCCGGGCTGGGGGGCTAGTCCCCGCCTCCTCCACACCTGGTTAATCCTAGACCTGGACATGCAAGGGGTCCCCCCATTCCCATTTGCCCTTTATCCTCAGCACTGGAGTCCCTGAACATTACCTGGGCACCTGGCCACCTAGAAGGAAGACTACACTTTCCAGCTTACAGCCAGCCTTGGCCATGTGGCTACCTTCTGGCCAATTGGATGTCAGTGTACCTTGCATACACAACTCTAGAATTGTCCTTTCCAATACGGGAGCTATGTGTGGTTATTTAAATTTAAATTAGCTAAAATTAAATAAAATCTAAAATGTCAGTTTTAATGGGGCTAGCGGCTACCATATTGCAAGGCAGAGCACAGAACATTTCCATCATGGTAGGAAGTACTATTGGACAGCACTGTTCTAGAAAGTGTCCGTAAAGACAGAGACTGTACAGATAGCTTTCCCTCCCTTCTCCCTCATCCCTTCTTGCTGGCTGGAATGCAGACAAAATGGCTGGAGTTTTGGCAGCCATTCTGTACCATGTGGGGATCTTGGAACTGGAGGCCGGGCATGGAGGAGAACTGAGACAGAGGCGGACTTGGTCCCTGGCTCTGTAAAGCACCAGCCCTGGACCACCTTCTAGGATTTTATGGAGAAAAACAAACTTCCATCCTAATGAAGCCACTGTTCCTTGGGGTTTTCTCTTCATTCCTTTGTCCTAACGCACACAACCATGCTCTTATGGAACCATTTGCAGGAGGTGCTTTCCAGAACCTGCCCTCCATCCCTCCCATTTTCGAGGCCCCATCCCAAAGCCCACAGAAGCTGACCCCTTCTGCCTCCCTCCCGGGCGACCTCTCACCTGCATCTTCTGGCAGTCTGGGAAGTCACCGGGAGATATGTGATGCTCTAGCTGGATCTTGGCAAAGATGACGGGCAACTTGAGGATCAGCTGCTTCTTCTTGTTCTCCTTCCCAAACACGGAGGGCATCTCCTTTTTCAGGTAGCTGATGATGTATGCGTGGACCTGTAGGAGGAGAGCGCTCACCTGAGCCTGCAGCACCATCACCCGGGGCCCCACACCTAGAGCTCCTGATTCGCATGGCCCGGAGGGGGGCCTGAGAATGTGCATTCTGACCCTTACAGGTGAGTTGCTGCTGCGGCAGCTGGCAGCTGAGGGCAGAAGACCCCCTCCTCTCCTAGGCAATCCACCCCCAGCCCCCAATCTACATACCAGCCCTAGCCTCTCCCTGGATTGCCTTGTCCACATTCCTGGACAGCTCCGTCTTTTGACGCCCAGTGGATTCTGGGCCCGGCCCCCAGAGCTGTGTCACCCTCAGCTGTGCCCATCACGGGAACAAAGGGCACCCCCACCTGCACCCTCCCCAGGTTAGGCCAGACTTCCCAAAACCTTTCCTGATTTGATGCTTCTGACTCCTCACCAGCCACATCCAGCCACCAGCGAGCCCTTTGCCTTTTACCTCCTACATCTGTCTGCTCTGTTTTCACTGCTTTCCACCTCAGGAGGCCACCACCCCCACCTCCCCACGCCTGCCTGGGGAGACACAGCAGGCACCCCACTGGTCTTCTGGCTTCTCTTGCCCCTACAATGCCTTCTCCAGGCAGCGGCTGGAGAGGTCTTTTTGTTTTTTAGGAACAAACACCAGATCATGAAACACTGCTCCAAAGTTTCGATTTGCTTCTTATCCAAGTACGAAATTCCGACCATAGCTGACAAGTCCCTACAGCAGCAATTCTCAAAGTGTGGTCCGGGGAACCCCAGGGATTTCCCCCCCCCACCCCAGCCTCTTTCAGGGGTTCACATAGTCAAAGCTATTTTAATAACGATACTAAGGTGCTATTTGTCTTTTGTGCTCTCATTTGCCCCCCCCAGGGGACAGTGGAGTTTTTAAAGGCAACAGGAGGTGTGATACTGTAACTGAAGCAGGAACAGATGTGCAAAATTCAGAGGTCTCCTTCGAAGCCAGACATTTAAGAGATTTGCAAAAATGTAAAACCAGGCCACCGTCCTCTGGAATTTTTTTTTTTTTTTGGTTTGGACAGAATTTTCATAAAATGTATGGGACTTAGGTTACCAAGTCCTGGGCTTATGGTTATTTAAAAACTGATCTTATAATATCTATTATCCATATTAATTAATATAAATCGAACTATCATAACTCATCGATAACATTTATCATCAATAAATTGCTACTTATTAATAGTTAAATGGTTATTGTTGGTTAAGCCAATATTACTAGATAAATATTAAACATTTTCTCAGTTTTAACTTCTGGTATGGCCAATGTAGACAGATTCAACCCATGTACCTACACACTCTTTGGGACGCTCAATCATTTCAAGAGTGTCGTGAGCTCCTGTGACTGGAAGTTTCTCTAGAGTCTGGCTCCTGGTGTTTCATCCTGCATCCCCCCCTGCCCTGCCCCCGTGCCAGCTTCCTCACCTGCCATCCTTGTCCCAGCATGCTAATATTTTTCTTACCACAGGGCCTTTGCACATGCCACTCTCTGCCTGCAGCCCTGCTCTGATCTCCCCAAGCTGGCTCTCTCAACTTCCTCTTGATGTTAACCTCCTCACAGAGGCCATCCTATGAGAAGCAGGTGCCCCAACCACCACCATCTAATTATTTTCTACCGTCACTTCCCTGCCCCCCACAATGTTTATTGCAACCCATCCTTATTTTGTTTATCTGGTGGTTTACTTATTCTGTCTCCTTCCATCAGAATGTGAGCTCCAGGAGGGCTGGGACCTTATCTGTTCCCTCTGTCCCCAGCACGGGCACGGTATGCACAGAAAGCACTCAAGAAATACTTGTGGAGGGAAGCAATGAACTTGGGAACCTTTGAGCCCCAATCTCCAGAGCTATCAAAAAACAAACAAGGAGGGCAGAATCATGAACATTTGCATTTTTGAACTGGAAGCTCAGTAATTAACTGCATATGCTTAAATAAAAATAGACTATATCTGGATAAAGACACAAGAAACTCCTCATGGGGGCTGCCTCCAGGGAAGAGGCCCTGGAGGGGTTGGGGGGAGGATCAGGGCTGGGAGGGAACATGTTTAACTGAGCTTAAATGCTTTACCATGAGATGGTCTTAAATGTTCGATGGAAAACACTTGTTTGAAAGTTCTCTTAATGAATCATAGGTTTAGAATGCTAAAAATTTTGGCGGTCCCTGGCTGGTTCTGAATCCTTACGTCCTCCCACCTCCACCACTCTGCCTCCTGCAGCCATCCTGGGCTCCTTGTTTGAGCCTGTTCCTGCCTCAGGGCCTTTGCACTTACTGTTCCCTCTTCCTGGTAGGGCCTCCCCCAGACCTCCACTCTCCCTCCTTCAGGTCTCTGCTGGGAGACCCTCCCTGACCTCCTTAAAACAGTCCCTCCCCAATCTCCTTTCCTGCTTCATTTTCCTTCCTGATCCTTATCACATACAATACTGTATGATATTATAGATTCATTTGTTTAATATCCACTTCCCCAGTGAAAAGTAATTCTACAAGAAAAAAACAACATTAACTCGTTTGTTCCCTGCTCTATCTCCAGGGCCCCAAACAGTGCAGAAGCACGTTTTAGGTGCTCAGTAACTGTTGAATGAATGTCACTGAGCCGCCTCAGAGAAGCTCAGTAAGAAGATTCAGGGCGGGGCGCCTGGGTGGCTCAGTTGGTTAAGCATCTGCCTTCGGCTCAGGTCATGATCCTGGAGTCCCAGGATCGAGTCCCGCATCGGGCTCCCTGCTTGGCAGGGAGTCTGCTTCTCCCTCTGACCCTCCTCCCTCTCATGCTCTCTGTCTCTCATTCTCTCTCTCTCAAATAAATAAATAAAATCTTTAAAAAAAAAAAAAAAGAAGATTCAGGGCACCTTGGCCTCTTTCGTATCAGACTCTCCCAAGGTCTTGGCCTCAAATATCGCAACACAGTGAAATCGCCCCTTCTCACCGTTACCACTTCAACCAAAGGACGGAGCCAGGTGACTCATCCACACCCTATATCGTACAGACAGGGAAACTGAGACACCGAGGGGTAGTTACCCAGAGTCCAGAAAGGCCCTGTACTTTGGGGGAGAGTGTGTGGGGAGGTAAATGGTGGGGACTGTTGTTTGATGGCTAGACCAAGTGTGGTGGCGGAATCACACGTGGGGAATGTGTGGGTGACACGGAGCAGGGGAGGGGCAGGGAGGCTCGGTCACAGTTGGACCCTGGGTGAGGGGCACTGGGGAGCCACAGATGGATCCGAGGGAGGTAGGGGAAGGAATGGTCGGGTCGATAGGTGTGAGGGGGGTCAATGGGGCAGGGGCGTGGCCAGGCTGGTGGGCGGGACCTGCGAGCGCGGGCCAATGGGGGCGCGGGGGCGGGGCCTAAAGTGGCTCCTCGGGGACCCAGAAGAGGGAAGGCGGGAGGGCGCTGATGGCTTTTCCAGAGAGGAAGCGGGGGAAGGTGCCAGGAAGAGATAAGGTGGGAGGGCGGGCTGGGCCGGGGCGCGGGTCCCGGACTCCGGGGTTTGTCCGGGTTTCCGGACCCGCCTCCTGCCCGGCGGGGGCACCAGGTGTCCGGCCCGACCCCGCCCCTCTGTCCCACGGCCCTGGGCCCCAGCCCCCGCCGCTGTCTGCGTCCCCGAGGGGCCGGGGGTCCGTGGGAGACCAGGGCGAACCGGAGGGGGGTGCTGAGAGAGACACGGAGGAAGACAGAGGGGGAGAGATAGACAGGCGGGGAGATAGAAGGAGAGAGGGACAGAGAATGAGGGAAGGGGAGAGGAAGAGCCCGAAAGAGAGAACGAGTAAGAGGGAGAGAGATGGACGCTGTGAAAGAGGTAGAAATGAGGAGAAACACACAGAGAGAGACAGAGACACAGAGACAGTCCAGAGCCTGGGTGGGGGAGGAGGAAAAGGTGGACTCCGAGGCTCAGAGCCGTCCCTGCTGGGCCGCTCCCTCCCAAGGAGGATTCCTGGGGCGGGGGTGGGGGCCCTGACTCACCCCCTCTCTGCTGCTCCTTAAACCAACACCTCAGGCTCCTCCACCCCCCATAACCTTCTAGGCCTCCCTGCCTGCCCAGCTTCCTGCCCCACCTCCACCCTGGCAGCCTCCCCTATGAATGTTCCATTTGGCCTCCAAAATCGCTCTCAAACCAGTGCTCCCCTCCCCCTCCCAAGGCCCTGTTGGGATCCAGGCTCCTCCTTGTTCCTCTGTCCCCAGCCTACCCCATGGTCTCTGTCCCCAGTTTAACAGCCCTTGAATCCACCCACCAAAAGGCAGCCTGAGTAGGACCCTGTCCCTCCTCTGCTCTGAACCCTTCCATGGCTCCCCAGTACCCTCAGGACAAAGCGCAGGTTCCAGGCCACAGCCCTGGGTGGTCTGACTCCCACCTCATCAGCCTCAGATTCAGTTATTTGCACTATCTACACTGGGTTCAACACTGACATTTTCCCTCTTCCTTGAACTGGCCATGTTCTCACCTCCGGTCCTTGCACTTGCTGGTCCTACCATCTAGAATTCCTTCCCCTCCTCATCCTCCTTTTCCTCCCATTTGCATCTCTGATGCCCTCTCCTCCAAGAAGCCTCCCGCCCCAATTCCCCCTGGGCTCCCCAGGACCAGCCCTGACCATGCTGGCTCATCACTGTCTGGGGATGGGTCTGTCTCCTCCCCTGAACTGCCTTGGTCACTGCTGTGTCCTCAATACCACCCAACACAGGGCTGGGGACAGGGGAGATTTTGTCGAACAAGAGTGTTGGTTCAACGGCATTCGTTCAATAAATATTTACGGAGCACCAACTCTGTTCCAGGTTTTGGGGATACAGCAGCGAACAAATTTAGACGTCTCTGATTCTGTGAAGCTTACATGCGAGTGGAGACAGGTAGTAAACCCAGAAACCCAATGAATGGATGATGTCCGGCCAGGCAGCAATGAATGCTATGAAGGAAACTACAACGAGGATAAAGCAAGACTCACATGACAGGAGCGGGGAGGGAGTTATAGTCATAAGAAGGGAGGGCAGACAGGGAAGCCTTCCCGAGCATGTGGAGCAAAGAGGAGGTGAAGGAGGTGGGGAGCGAGCCAAGTGGGAGAGAGGCGAGGAAGGGGGAGGGGTTCCAGGAAGAGGGAACAATAAGTGCAAAGGCCCGGAGGTAGGAGCAAGGAGGCCAGCGTGAAGTGCAATGGATGATGGGAACGGAGTGGAAGAGCAGGACAGCGAGGAAAAGCAGCGTGGAGGGGGAGGGGGAATGGGACGGCTGTGGACCTCACCGGAGTCCTGGGTGGCTTGTGCGCAGAGATGGGCCATGATACAACGTGACTGGTGGTGGGACGTGGATGACAGGACACAGAGGAGACAGGGAGATGCGGAAATAGAATGATAGATGCGCAGCAGCAGGGGGATGACTCCCCATGCCATTCGGCTTCCCCCACTCCACCTTGCACCAGAATGACCCGGCCTGGAGGACTCTCTTAGACTGGTGAACTACCTCATCAGAGAGCCCATAAGCCAGTTGAGACAGGATGGGAGGCAGGGCAAGGGCGGCCCCTGCCTCCGCGCTCCAGCCCTGCCGCCCCCCACCCCCGCCCTCCTGCGCTGCTCACCCGCACCAGCCGGGCCCTCTTCACTAGGTCGTTGAGCTTGCGCAGGGCGGCGTGGCGCGGCAGGCCCTGGATGTCGCGGAAGAGGTCCTGCTCCTCCAGCTCGAAGAGGCGCCGGTTGTCGGGCACCAGGAGGGGCTGGGACCAGAAGGAACCGATGTAGACACGCAGCACCTCGGGCGTGCCCACCACCTTGCCCAGCGCCCACATGAGCGCCCCGTAGACGCGCATGAGCTGCTGGGTCTCAACCATGTCCGCCTTGTTGAGCACCACGCGGATCTTGTCCTCGTGGCCCCGCAGGGCGCCGATGGCCTCGGAGAACTCGTCGGAGATCTCCAGCTTGTGCGCGTCGAAGAGCAGGATGATGAGGTCCACGCGCTCCGCGAACCAGCGCAGCACGGCCGGGAAGTCGTAGCCTGGGGGTACGCAGTGGAAGCGGCACGAAGCGCAGAGGTCAGCCCCCCTCCCTCCAGCCTTTCGCAAGCATCCATTCCTTTGGTTGGATAGCGGACTGTACAGACGTTCAGGTTGTTAACTTTCGAAACCCTTCTCTGGGCGAAATAGCCAAGGGCCCAAGAGTATCCCACGGCTCTGCCCCGCCCCCCCCCCCAGGCCCCAGAATTACCTCATCACTCTGGCCCCAGGCCCTCAGGCCATCTGGCTACAGAGGGCTATCACCCGCCCCCTTTTCATTCATTCCTTAGGCAGATATTAATGGCGAGCGCAGGTCCGGATGTACGGGTTGTTAAAATACTGAAGCGTTTCTTAACAGGCTCTCTGTGCCTCTATGAACCTCCCCCCCACCCCCAACCCCCGGGTCTCCCAAGTGCCTCCATCACCCCAGCCCCTCCCTAGGACTTCTGGATCTCCCCACAATCCAGCAACTGAAGAGTTCACGTTGGCTCTGGCTCTGCTCTCGCCAGAGCAGATGGTAAATATTTTGAATTTATTTAACAATATTTACAGAGAGTCTTCTGCTGTGTGCCAGGCCCTATCCTGGGCACCCGGAGATACCACAGAGGGCACAGAGACAAGTCCTGGCCTTCATGGAGTACCTGTCTCAACAACGCGCTTCATTCATTCATTCCTTCCTCGTTCACTCATTCGTTCACACCCTTCGCTTTTGCTGCTCACTCGTGCATTCAGCAAGTGATGCTTAGGAGAGTAGGGAGGAGGGGGTGGGACGCCCTGACTCGGCGGTCAGGCAGGCCTGGGTTTGAATCCCACCTCTGCCCCCCCAGCTGTGTGACCTTAAGCAAGTAGGAAACCTCTCTGAACTTGTTTCTTCCTCCGTAAAATGGAGGTCCTAACAGAATGTGACTTGGAGGGCTGTTGCGGAGATTAAAAGAATATAAATGAGCTAATATATAACATACAATAAGAGCCTATCTATAAAGAGCTTAAAACAGTGCCTGTTTAAAATGGGTGCGCTTTAGGCATGTCAACTGTACCTCAATTAAACGGTTAAAACAGGGGCGGCCTGGGTGGCTCAGTGGGTTAAGCGCCGGACTCTTGATTTCCCAGGTCATGATCTCAGGGTCGTGGGATTGAGCCCTGCATCGGGCTCTGAGCTCAGGGTGGAGTCTGCTTGAGATTCTCATTCCCTCCCTGTCTGCCCCCTCCCCCTGCTCTCTCTCTCTAAAAAAATAAATAAATAAAATCGTAAATAAAATAAGCCGTTAAAACAAGCAAACACAATCTGGGAACACGGTAAGTGCTCAACAGTTATCAGTTGTGATACATGCGGGACACAGTGGGGGCCTCCTTCGGGAACTGTCCCCAGAGCCGTCCCTGTCCTGTTCTCATCCGGATCACAGTCCACTGAGGACACAAACCCATCCCCAGAGTGGTCAGGTCGGGGTGGAGGAGCCCAGCGGGAGCACCTGACCCAGCTTGGGGGGGGGTCAAGGAGGGCTTCTCAGAACAGGGGACACGGTGGTGACCTGGGGGACGAGGCATTACCTGGCAGAACAGGGAGCCATCACGGCTTGCTCTCCCTGAATTATCTAGTTGAATCTTCAAAACACCCTCGGGAGACAGGCGCTTTTGTGATCCTCATTTTCCAGATGAGGAAACTGAGGCACAGACAGGTTGAGGGATTGACTCAAGACACGCGGGTGGGAGGCGCGGAGCAGGAGCCTGCTTGGGTCTCTATGCTCCACTGAAGAGCGGGTGCTGGGCGCATCCTGCCAAGGAGGGAGCAGGCTCCTTATGGTCCCTGGGGACTGGATGGGGGGGGCATTGCTCGGGGGAGGAAGGGCCAGGTAACCAGAGGGATGGCAGCTGGGGCTCCTTCCCTCCCCAATGTCTAAATGCGTGTGCACACACACAGACAGACACACACACACACGCACACACGGGCCAGGATTTGGAAAGTGTGTCTCATGTGGGGTGGGAGGAAGGAGGGAGGTTGAATCAGCGTGGGAACGAGAGACGTGGAGACGCGGCAGAGCGTACCCGGGACGCACAGCTACGACACTCACCGGGAACACAGCTGTCCGCACATCCATAGCGCCCACTGTGTGTGGCACCCCGAAGTGCTTTGCAGGTTTGACATTTAATGTGAACCCTCCGTGCAACCTACGAGGCTGATGCTATCATTATTCCCCTTTTACAGATGAGGAGACTGAGACAGGGATAGATGAGTGGCTCGCCCAAAGCCATGGTGTAGCAATAGCAGAGCCCAGATTTGAGCCCCACCAGAGGCTCCCGTAGGCTACAATCACACAAAAATGTGGGCACAGATTTGATACGCAAGGGCAGCCAGCCACGCATCCCACCAATGCATACACATGAGCACACACATCCGGACACAATCGTAGCCGCGTGCTCCAAGAGGTGGACTCCCAGACACACCCCTGCTCACACACACACACACACACACACACACACACACACACAAATCCACAGACAGACCGACCGACTCGCCTCCTCTTCCTCTACCCAAGCTGCCAGGGAAGGAGACCCCGTTCTCTACTCTCTCCGCCTCCCCACAACCTTGGGCCCCCACCGAGCACCCCTCCCGCTCTCCCCTCCCGCTCTCCCCTCCCACTCTCCCAGGCCCAGCCCCAGGGGCGGTGCCCCAGGAACTCCCGGCCCGCCCTCCTGCCCGCCCTCCGCCCCGCCTCCTGCCCGCCCCGCCCCCCCGCCCCCCTTCCCCCGCCCTCGGGCTGGCAGCCCGCCCTCCGATCGCTTCTGCAGCTGCCCCCTGCCTGTCTCCCAGGGGGACACGCGCCCGCTGGGTAGCAGCCAGGGACATCATCACCCTCCGCGCTCCCGCCCTGCCCGGCGGCCCAGCGTCCCGTCCCCTCTGCCCCACAATGCAGCCTCCTTTGCCCCAGTCCCGGGCCTCGAAGGCCGCCGAGCTGGCGCGGGACAGACACTGCGGGGTGACTGGGGCGGGGCGGGGCGCAGATGCTGAGCGGGCTGGGCAGAGGTGGGGACCGGCTCCCCCGGAGGCCCGCTGGAATTCACCCCCCGCCGCTCCCCCTGCACAGCTGTTTATAAATTCCAGGCCCGGCCTTGGCCCGCGCCCAGATTCCCCCTCCCAACCCCTGCTCAGCCCCATCTGCGGCCCAGAGGTGGAGCCAGGAGCATGCCCAGGGCCCAGGGCCTCCCTCCTCTCTGGGTCTCCTGTGTCTCTGTAAGGCTGCCCGCACTCGGGATCTGTCTCTGACTTCACCCGGTCTCCCTCTGTCTCTCTTGATCTCTCCCTCCGCATACTCCAGACCAGCCCAGACACGGAGCGGCAGCCTGCTCACACGTGTTCAGGCACACGCCTCCCCTGTCCCCTCTACCTGCACAGACATGGAGGAACCACAGCCTTCTGCCCCCAGCCAGCTCAGGGCTGGCTGACACAGGCCCGAGTCTTAGCAGAGACCCAGCCGCCATCTCCCTCAGACCCAGGACTCGGGCCCCACTCACCCCGGCTCACTCTCTGCTTGGCGCCTGACAGGATGCCTGGAGTGTCGATGATACTGATGCTCTCCAGGACCTGATTGGGGAGCTGGGCACACATGAACCTGAGGCAGAAGGAAAGTCAGGGGTCAACACAGGGAGAGGCAGGAGGAGAGGACCCATAAGAAGGGAAAACCGGGACCACACAGAGGGTGATTCAGGTACAGAGCAGGGAAGAATCTCGAAAGATCAGGACAAAGAACAAGAGCTATTAAAAAAAAAACAAAACTGGGCGCCTGGGTGGCTCAGTTGGTTAAGCAACTGCCTTCGGCTCAGGTCATGATCCTGGAGTCCCTGGATCGAGTCCCACATCGGGCTCCCTGCTTGGCAGGGAGTCTGCTTCTCCCTCTGACCCTCCTGACCCTCCCCCCTCTCATGTGCTCTCTCTCTCAGTCTCTCTCTCTCAAATAAATAAATAAAATCTTTAAAAAAAAAAAAACAAAACTGAGAGCTGATGTTAACTGATCACATACTTTGTGATTATAAAGTGCTGTGCTAAGCACTTTATAAGCGAGTGGGGACTATGGTTATCCCCATTTTCCAGATGCGGATAAGAGAGGCACAGAGAGGTTAAGTCACTTGCCCAAGGCCACCCAGGTAGAGAGGAGGTGGACCCAGGCAGCCTGGCTCCACTGGCTTCCCTGCTACTCTCGAGGAGGCAGGAAGGGGGAGGAGCATGAAGAGAGGAGGGAATTGGAGCGGGAAAGAAAGAAACACAGGCGGGGGTGGGGGCCAGGGACGGGGAGATGCACCCCTGCCTCCCAAGTTGTACCACCTGTTGAGGAAGGTGTTCCCAAAAGGGTTGAGCTTGCGGAAGGGCTTGTCGGGGTCAACCACAAGGGCGTTGCCTGGCACAGTGCCCTCGGTGTCCCCGTGCATGACAGCCACGAAGCAGTCGGTGGTGGGCTCGGGCCCCACGCGGGAGCCTGGCACCTCCTGCTCCAGCAGGTACTGGATGAAGCTGGTCTTCCCCGTGCTGTACTGGCCAGCCACCAGGACCATGGGCTTGCCGTCGAAATCGGCATCCTCCAGGGCCGGCGAGTGGAAGGCGCCGAATCGGTAGTGCTCCTCGAGAGGCAGCAGCTTGGTGCGGTAGAGCTCCTTGAGGGACGAGGTCACCGTGCGGATGGCCTCGGGCTGCTGGCCCCGCGCGCCGCCCCGCTTCAGCCAGCTGAACATGGTGGCTGCACGCTGCCCACTGGTCTCGCCGAGGGAGACGGGCAGGGGAGAGCTGCCTGCAAGGGGGGGACAGGGTGTTGATGGGGGCCTGCCTGGCGGAGGAGGAGGAAGAGAAGGAAGGGAGCTGGGAGGTGGAATGGGCAGAGGAGGGTGGGAGAATGGGGAGGAGGAAGCGGCAGAGAGCGCGGCAGAGAGCACAGCAGGGCAGGAGGTGATGGTTCATGGAGGAAGAAGGTGATTATTCCAGCGGGAGGAAGAGAAAGAGATTAATGGTGGGATGATTGAAGAAGCAGGACTGATGGTGGGAGGCCAAGGGATGATGGACAAAGGGAAGGATGCAGAAGCTGCCTAGAAAAAATGTATTCCTTCATCTGTTCTTTCCATCCTCCGCCCTCCCCATCCTTTCACATATTTTCACTGAAATCACCTCATGTGTCAGGAGCTATGGATCCAGAAAGAGGCCTGAGACGGGCCCTTACCCATTCAAAGCCCCCATTGAGGAGGGGACCTGGCACCAAGCAGCCAGTGATGCCTGGGAAATGCCAGGCAGTGGACTTGTGGGCACCAGATGGGGACATAGTGAACCGACCACGGGATCAGCAAACTCTGGCTGAGCTGACTTTTGAACTGCTCCCTTCAATGCGCAACAGGGATACCGTGCAAGACAGGCAGAGAGGGTGGTGTGTGCTAAGGCCCCGAGCTGTGAAATGCATGGAGGGGGTTGCTGGACACAGGAGGGGTGAGAAATAAAGCTGAGGAGTTGCCTGGGTGCACCCAGGTCATGAGGGTCCTCAGGTGATCACAAAAATATTAACATTTCTGATCACTGCATGCCGGACGCTGCTCTAACTCATTTAATCTTCCTAACAACATGGTAAGGTAGGGCTGTTATTATCCCCATGTTTCTGTCTCACAAAGGGGGCTCACGAAGATAGCAATAACTTGCCCAAGATCACTTGGTTGGAAAGCACTCAGTCTGGGACACCAGGCAACCTGACCTCGGAACCTGTGTTCTTATCTGAGTTAGGAAGAGAGAATTACCAATCCAGCAGCGGCAAGCACCCCCAGCACCCAGACTGTGTTCTCTATATTCCCTTACTATCTTTTCGTTCTCTGTAGGACCTGTAGTGATGTCCCCTCTTTCATTCCCAATATCAGTCATTCGTGTCTTTCTTTTTCTTTTTCTTCCTTGATCAGTCTAAGTAGATGCTTATAATTTTACTGATCTTTTCACAGAACCAGCTTTTGGTCAGATGGGAGTCTCCAAACACCATTTTCCATTAAAAAAACAAACAAACAAACAAATAGGGCTTCTTGGAGAAATGGCTGATTCTAGGGCTGGGGCAGGGGAAGAACAAGTGAGCCTGGATCAGGTAGTGGGAAGGTGCTCAAGGATGGAAGGGGCATGCCACAGAGACGCAAGGACCAGCCTGAAGGAGCTCCCACTGGCCAAAGATGGGAGGATTTGAGCATCAAAATTAACTGCAAATCAAAATGTTAAAATCCATAAAATCACAATGATACTTAAAGGAAAATGAATAAATAGAAAGGAAAAGGAGTAGAGGGGAAAGAGTGCCGGAGAGGTAAAGGAGAGGCAGGAACTGGGAACTGGGATGTTGGCAGAGGGAGGGGGCCCTGGGCGGTGTCCTAGGCAGGGAGGGGTCCGAGGGACATTTTAGGGGTAGCTGGACAGACCGTGGGGTTGGTGAAGTAGGAGAGGAGCTCTTGAGTGGGAGGAGGGACCAAATAGGACAGAGATGGGTAAGGGCAGTAGAGGGAGACTCCAAGGAGGGGCTCTCTTCTGGCTGAGAGGATGGGGAGGCCAGTTGGGAGTGGGGGAAACTGAGCACGATGGGAAGAAACGAGGAGGGCAGGGGGCACTGTCACAGGCTGGAAGGAGCTGGAGGGAGTGGGGAAGACAAGGAGGTTTCGCGGAGCGGGGTGCTGGGGACCCCGGGGACACCGCTACACATTGCGGGGGGGCAATGGGAGTCTTGGGGCGGCAGGGGAATAATCACGCTCCTAGGCTCCGCGGGCCGGGCGGGGTTTGGGAGGCGACAGCGGCGGTCGGGGACCACTCACCGATGGGGCGCGCAGGCGGCTGCACCGGGCAGCGGGCTGGACGGGGGTCCCGCGGGGATCCGAGGCGCCCGCGGAGCGGCCTGTGGTCGAGGTCCCGTCCGGAGCCGTCTGAGCCGGGTGGGGCCCGGAGCGGGGAGGAGGGAAGGGAGGGGCGGGGGGGCGGGACCAGGCGCCCCCCCTCCCCAAACCGGGAGCCCGGCCTCTGGCGCCCCCTGGTGGGGAGTGGCAGGGAGGCTTCTCGAGATGGGTGAGAGCGGGCTTCGAATCCGAATCCCGGTTGTTCAAAATCCTTTCCACCTCTGACACTGGGCCACTCCCCGATCTCTGTCTCTCCTCTCAGCATGGGAGTGCTAATATTAATACTGCTACTAACAACAACAGCAGCAGCAACAACAATAATAATAATTTAAAAACTTACCTGAGTTCATGAAATTCCTCTTCTCACAACCCATCCTGGCTCCTCTCTAGAGAACTCAAAGTAAAAGCCAAAGCCCTCAATGGGGCCCACAAGGCCCTACGCGGATCTGCCCGTTCCCTTTGCCCTCACCTCCCTTCCTCTCCCCCTGGCTCACTCTGCTCCAGCCACCCTGGCTTCTTTGCTGTTCCTCAAGGACACCAACAGCCCTCCAACCTCAGGGCCTTTGCACTTGCTGTTCCCTTCACCTAAACCACTTTCCCCGCAGGGATCCGAACAGCTCACTCACTCTCCTCATTCATGCCTGCTCAAACGTCACCTCCTCAGAGAAGCCCTCCCTGATCTCCTTATATAAGGCTGCCCCCACCATCTATCCATTATCACTGCTTTATTTTTCTCCACAGTTCTGATTATTCTACATTTCTCTGCTTAAGTGACTGTCTCCCTAGCAAGAACACAAGCCCTCTGAGGACAGGGATTTACAACTGGGTGGTTTCCTGTCGTGTCCCCAGGCTAGCACCGTGCTGGACACACCAAAAGGACTCAGTAAATATTTGTTGAGTTAATCTTTCACGATTATTGAGCGCCTCCTTATGTGCAGGCTTATTAGCTAAGAGTATTAGCTCATTGAGTTCTTAGAATGTCCCTGAGAAGTGGCTATCGTTATCCCCATTTTACAGATGAGATAAATGAGTCCCAGAGAAGTGAAATAAAAAAGCACAGAGGGATTGTTCAGGGCTTAGCCCTGCACCTGGCCCCTAACTGGTGCTTAAAAAACATCGGGTCATATAATCCAGGTCTGGAACTGGGTTTTTTTCTCTCAGCATGGGAGTCAGAGCATACAAAGCCTCAAGTCAAATCCCAGCCCCGCTACTTGCTCGCAAGAGAACCTCAGGCAAGCGATTCAGTCTCTCTGAGCCTCAGTTTCCCCATCTGTCTTACTACAAAGGACCACTTCCTTTGGGTCTTTGTTCAGATGGTACCTCCTCTGTAAGTCCTACCCTGACTCCCCCCAACCCCCCACCACCCTGGTTCCTACTTCCTTTTCCTTCCTAGCACTTAGCGCTATCAGCCAGAAGAGAGATGTTCCTTATTTTTACTTCTTTTTGCAATTTTATTTTCATGTATTTATTTTCAGTGTGACTTATTTTTAATCTTTCCCTGCAGGAATGTCAGCTCCTCGTGGGCAGGGGCTTGGGTCTGTTTTGTTTGCTGTTGTCACCCCAGTGCCTAGAACAGGGCCCAGCCAGCAGGCATTCAGTTAAATATTTAATTGGCTGAATTCAATAATGTACATAATGGGGGGGGGGGCACCCGGGTGGCTCAGTTGGTTAAGCATCTGCCTTTGTGGCTCAGGTCATGATCCCAGGGTCCTGGGATCAAGCCCAGCGTCGGGGGCGGGGGGGAAGGGGTCTCTGCTCAGTGGGGACTCTGCTTCTCCTCTCCCTCTGCCACTCGCCCCTGCTTGTGCTCTCTCTCTGTCAAATAAATAAATGAATAAATCTTTTTAAAAAATGTACATAATGGGGGTGGTGAAAATGTTCTAAAACTGATTGCGGTGATGTTTGCACACCCCTGCAAATACACCAAAACCATTGAATTGTGCACTTTAAATGGGCGAATGGCTTCTGAAATATCTCAATAAAGCTGAATAGATCGATCGATAGACAGACAGATAGACAGATACAGTTGACCCTTGAACAATATTCGTTCATGGGTCCACATATAAGTCGATTTTGTTTGAGAAATGCAGTACACTATTGTAAATGTAGTTTTTCTCATGATTTTATTTTTTTTAGAAATAAGCTTTTCTTAGGCTTGAGTATTACATATTTTGAGTATTTATTACAGCTGCTAGTGTGACCCTAACTAACAAAGGATTTGAGTGGCTAACAATCGAAGGACTGCAACTTTTTTTTAGAAACATTTTATTTATTTATTTATTTAAGTAATCTCTCCACCCAATGTGGGGCTCGAGCTCACGACCTGAGATCAAGAGTCTCATGCTGTACTGACTGAGCCAGTCAGGCGCCCCTCTTAAGATTTTCTTAACATTTTTTCTCTGGCTACTTTATTGTAAGAATACATATAACATACAAAATATGTGTTAATCGACTATTTATGTTATCGGTAAGGCTTCTGGTCCACAGTAGGCTAGTCGGTAAATTTGGGGAGAGTCAAGAGTTATACGTGGATTTTCGACTGGGGGGGTCGGCACCCATAACCCCCATGTTCTTCAAGAGTCAACTGTATTCTATGGGGTGCCTGGGTGGCTCAGTCATTAAGCATTTGCCTTCGGCTCAGGTCATGATCCCAGGGTCCTGAGCAGGAAGCCTGCTTCTCCCTCTCCCACTCCCCCTGCTTGTGTTCCCTCTCTCGCTGTCTCTCTTTCTGTCAAATAAATAAATAAAATCTTTAAAAAAAATAAAAAGAGTCGGGGCGCCTGGGTGGCTCAGTCGTTGAGCATCTGCCCTCAGCTCAAGTCATGATCCCAGAGTCCTGGGATTGAGCCCCGCATAGGGCTCCCCAGTCTGCGGGAGGCCTGCTTCTCCCTTTCCCACTCCCCCTGCTTGTGTTCCCTCTCTCGCTGTGTCTATCTGTCAAATAAATAAATAAAATCTTAAAAAAATAAATAAATAAAAAATAAAAAGAGTCAACTGTATTCTATAAAGAGGTGTATGGATATAATACATTTTATACATAATTATATAATTATAATACATGATCACATACAATGTATAACGGTATATATGATATATATTTAATAACAGGCCTGGGGCTTAGTGGCGACTAACGTTATTACAGCTAGGAGCCAGGTGCTCTTCTCAAACCTTGACATGGGGCATCTCCTTCCCCCTCGGAGGCGACCCCGGGACTGCTCAGCCCACTGCGTCGTGCTCAGATGAGATTTGGGAGGGTCCGTGAACTTGGACATGGAGAGAAACATGACATCTGGATCGCTTGCTGAGATTTCACGGTTTCTGTCAACCGTGAACAACAAGCACAGTGACATCAGTGGGAACTGTATTATTGCCACGGAGGGGAATGTGGTTGTTTTCACCGCATCGTGGTTGTTTTGGGGATTTCCAGTGATTGTTTACTCACCACTGATTAGACCCACCGCTAGCTCTTTCTAATTAGTGTCTTAATACAAGAGCCCTTATTACCGTGTCACAGATTCGTGGGGGGGCTTTAAATACACCGATAGCTGGATTTCAGTATAATTGGTCCCCTTGTCATCCTGCCCTGCCTCATTTTATTTTTATTAATAAGATTTTATTTATTTATTTGAGAGAGAGAGAGATTGAGCAGGGAGGAGGGGCAGAGGGAGAGGGAGAAACAGACTCCCCACTGATCAGGGAGTCCAACTCGGGGCTCAATCCCAGGACCCTGAGATCATGACCTGAGCCAAAGGCAGACGCTTAACCGACTGAGGCTCCCAGGCGCCCTGGATGACGCTGCCTCATTAAACATGCTTTGAGCTTTCAGTTACTGGGGCTACTGTCTTGTCTTGCTGTGTCGCTGATCTTTGAATTGGGAAGTCTCCGTGTGACAAGTCTCCCAGTGCCCTTACAGTCTTGGGAGCCCTCTCCCCACGGCACAAACTCACCAAAAAAAAAAAAAAAATATATATATATATATATATATATATATTTCCCCCCTACCTCTCTCCCTCCCCAGTTGTCAAAACCGGGTGGAGAAATTCTGGCACATTCTACAACATGAATGAACCTTGGAGACGTCATGCCAAGTGAAAAAAGCCCGTCACAAGAGAACAGATACTGTATGATCCCACTCTGGAGGTGCTGAGAGCAGTGGGATCCATCCCGACAGAAGGTGGTGGGCTGGGCTTGAGGAGCGGGAGTCAGCGTGTAAGGGGTTAGATCTTCAAGTTCAGAGGAGAGCCGGTGGTGTTGTTTGCACAATGTGAAGGAAGGTACTGAACGTCACTGAGCAGTGTACTCAGAAATGGTTAAAGCGGTCAGTTTTATGTTATGTATATTTTATCACAATTAAAGAAGGAAACAAACAAACAAACAAACAAAACAGATGGAGCAGGTGGCCAGCCAGAAGTTAGGGATGAACTTCGGCCGCGGTCAGTCTAGGGTTCCAATCCTGCTCTGTGCCCAGGCGACTCTTTTTTCCCCAGATGCCTCAGCTATGGAAGAGGAGACGCCACACGCACCCACCAAGCTGGTTCTAGGTTCTGGGAGCAAGGGTCTATGAAGTTTGGTCCCCAGTTTTGGTCTCCTCCCCAGCAGGGGGGGCGCCCTCTGGCTCCTGCACTGCCCTCTGGGAAAGGCCTTGCTGTTGCCCACCGCGCCCCCCACTTCCCTGGAAGCTGGGTGTGCAGAGGCCAAGATCGTGGGCTTGCAGCCAGACCGCCTGGGGTGCAGCCCAGCCTGCCACTGACTGCCGCGGGACCTCAGTTTCTTCATCCGCAAGATGGGGCTATCAATCCCCATACCGGGGCTTCTGTGAGGATCAAATAAAACATCCTGGGTGAAGGGCTTGAAACAGTGCCCATGGTAAGTGTTCCATAGTTAGTCATCGCTGATTCTCTGCTGGGGCTGCATGCAGTCAACCTTCCAGAACCAATAGGTATTCAACAAATAATATGTCCAGAACCTTCCGCGGCCTTCCAGAAGCCCGCGGAAATCACCGGCAAACTTTTTGGCGCAGCCACGTGGGGTCTCCCCGGAGCTCTCGGGGATCCAAGGATGTTAAGAACTGCGTTTTGCACGTGGGGAAGTAGATATACAGCTAGGAAGGGGGACCGTCTCTCTCTCCGTGGCCCCACATACCAGCTTCCCCGCCACAAACACCCCTAGGGCCTGCAGAGAAACTGGAACATCACCCTGGTCCTGCCGCGTCACCGGGCACCTGGACCTTAGCAGTGGCCTCTTGGGCTGGGCTCCGGGTCCGCACTCGCCCCATCCGTTCCCCACGCGGCCGCCAGAGGGCGCTCAGGAAACCCAAGTCAGCTAAGCCCTCGGCTTAGAACCTTCGCGGTGGTTCCGCCATAGCTCAGCAAAATCATCACCATGTCCTACACCACAGGCCAGCTTTGTTCTCTCTGACTTCACCTCTCATTCCCTCCGTCCCCCTCCCACCCCCCAGCTTCCAGCCGCATGGGCCTCCTTGCTGTCCCGCAACACTCCAGACATGCTCTTGCCTCAGATGCTTCTCCCCCCAAGAACTCCCTGTGGCTCCCTCCCTCATTTCATGTAGGTCTCTGCTCAAATGTCACCTCCTCAAAGAAGTCTCCCCTTCCCACCCGATCCCGGACGCCTTAATGTGCAGTTACACAGGTTGTTCACTGCACAAAGCACTCACTGAATGGGTGAGAGGAGGCTGGAATCCAGCTCACACTCTGCCCTTCAAAACTCAGTGCCTGGAAGAAAGGGGCACTGCTTTCTAGTTCACACAAAGGCGTCCTAGTTTGGGACTAGAGCCTTGTCCATTCCTCTACCCACCCCCTACCCCCGCCCGAGGAGATACGCAGATGTCCTAACCCCCTGCACCTGTGAATGTGATCTTATTTGGAAAGAGGATCTTGGCAGATGTAAGCAAGTGAAGATTGAGATCATACTGGAGTAGGGTAGGCTATTATCCAATATGGTCTCCTTTTAAGAGGAGACACCAATGCCGAAAAAGGATGTAGCCACAGGACCAGGAACACCCGGAAAGTGGAAAGTCAAGGAAGGATCCCCCTGCAGAGTTTCTAGGGGGAGCATGGCGCTGCTGGTGCCTTGTTGTGGGCTGTCCAGCCTCCAGAACGGGAAAGAATAAATCTCTGTTCTTCTTTTTCTAAGATTTATTTATTTACTTTGGAGAGAGAGAGAGAGAGAGAGCAGGTGCATGAGCAGGAAGGGGAGAGGGAGAGAATCTCAAGACTCCCCGCTGAGCAGAGTCCGACGTGGGGCTTGATATCACGACCCAAGCTGAAACCAAGAGTCGGTGGCTTAACCGACTGCGCCACACAGGTGCCCCAAATTTGTCCTTCGAAGCCCCCCCAGGGGTCGAGACTTCTGCCTGCCATGTTCAGCTGCACCCCTGTGCCCAGAACAGGGCCTGGCACCCCTAATAGGTATTCAACAAATAATATGTGCAATGAACCCTCACAATCCCTTCCCCCACCCAGGTCTGGACCCAACCCCCAGACTTCAAACAACACCCCCCTCCCAAGGACCCAAAAGCAATGGGGCCGAGACGGAGTCAGTACAGTTTTAAAAAAAGGATCAGTTTTTAATTTACAAGAGTTCTAAATGTACAGAATTCTCCTTTAAAAAAATCGTTATACACAATAAATACAGTACAAAAAAATTTATCTTACAGTACTAGTTTTGTCTCCGAGATTTCAAAATCTGGCGCGGGTGGCTGGCGGCAGGAAGAACAGAGGGAAGACTGGCTGGGGAGGGATGGAGGGGTGGGGAGGAAGACCCGGGTTTCCTGTTTTGGAGGTGCTCGGATTTCAGTCGAGGGGCGGGAGGGTTCGAAATCTCTCTCTCTTGCTCACTCGAGCACACACACAGGGACACGGGACGCGGAGCTGGACGCACACACATGGATGGGACACAGGTGCCCGCGGGCACAGCCCTCCGAGGTGGGGGTCCGGGACGCTGGCTGACGCCCGCCCTTCCCTGCGTTTCCTTTTACAGCCTGTGGGGGGCGGTAGGGAGAGGCTGAGCGAGGCTCGCAAAGGACCCTCGCGGCTTTGAGCGCCCTCAACGCGTGTGGATCTGTGAGGCCACACGGACAAGCCCAGTACCGGGACACGCGTGAGCAGTGGGTACGACCAGGGTACCTCCATCCCGGGCAAACACACACGTGTCCCCCCCTCCCCTCCCCCACGGAGGGGCAGAGTGTGGCAGGAAGCGGGAAGAAATAGGAAATGACACACCGGGATCACCCCCACCTTTGGCAGGGGGACATTTTACATTACAGCCCCCTCCCCTCAACCCACAACCCCCACCCAACAACCCGGCTGAAGCAGGAAGTGGGGGAGGAGGCCTTTGTGACTCAAATAACTTAGGCAAGAAAAACCGGTCAGGGGATCCCCGGCTCGTGTCCCCCAGGAGGCTGAGGTCAGGCGTGCCCGGCTGCCGCGCTGCCCTATCCCACCCCCTACCCCCCCGGCCCCCCCGCCGGCGTCCCCGCGTACGCAGGACGTTGGCCAGGGAAGCGAAGACCAGGCCGGTGTTATCTGTTCAACGTCCTGGCGCCGAGGCCACCGTTGTGACTGGAGGGCGGGTAGGCCTCTGGCCTGTGCAGGGGCGACGGGGAGGCAGGCGGGACGGCCGTTGGGGCGGCGTGGGGGTACGGGGGTGCAGGTGTCCGCCCCGGGGCCTGCTGGAGGTTCAGGATGCTGTCGATGGCGCTCTGGAGGTGTTCCGTGAGCGTGTCGTCCTGCGGGCTGTCGCTGGAGAAGCTGGCCTGGTCCACGTCGGGCGACTCGGACTTGCGCCGCTTGGCGGGGGGCGCCTCCCAGCCGGGGTCCCTGCTGCCGCTGCCCTGCCCGGCGCTGGCCGCGGGCTCCGGGGGGGCCCCCTTCAGCACGCGCTGGTACAGCTCGTCCTCCACCGCGGCCAGCTCGCGGATGAGCCCGCTCGTGGCCTCGTCCACTTTGGTGGGCAGTGGCGCCGGACTGCTGCCCCGGGCTCTGCCGCTGCCCGCCCCCTCCCCGGCCCCGCCGCCCAGGGCCTCCACGTTCTCGCGGTATGTCTTCCGCAGGGGCAGCCGGGGGCAGTGGGGGGCCAGGGCCGTGGGCTTGCGGTCAGTGGCGGCGGGCGGCGGGTGGTCCACGGTGCCGTTCATCTGGCCCGGGGCCGGGGGTGGCGGTGGCGGCGGGGGCCGGGGCGGGGGCTCTGCTGCCTTGAGGGCGGCAGGGGGCGGGGGCTGGTGCACAGGGTCCAGGGCGGTGTTGTGGACAACCTTGCTGAGCCCAGCTTCCTGCTTGATCTTGAGCTTGAGGCCGATGCGGCTACGGGCCTCGTAGGTCTTGATGGGAGGGCGGTTGCGGGAGGGCATGGGGCCGTCCTCATCGGCGTCCAGGGAGGAGGCGGCTGAGGAGGAGGAGGAGGAGGAGGACAGGGAGGAGGACGCCCGAGCCCAGGTCACCGAAGGGGAGCCCCCCGCCCCACCGTGCCGAATCACCAGCTTGGTTGGCAGGTGCAGAGGGGGCTGGGTGGGGGCCCCGGACACTGAGGATGGTGCTGGGCCGTGACCAGGGAGCCGGTGTCCCTCGGAAGAGGCAGCGATGGGGAGGCCAAGAGAGCGCGAGGAAGACACATACTCATCTGCAAAAGGGGGGGCGGCAGGGAAAGCATGAGACGCCTGTGAGGAGCTAAGAGGAGCCCGCATGCGATGGGCATCGACAATCTGCCAGGCCTGGGGGCCAAACCCTTGACTCATCAGACCCTCAGGACGCACTGCTGGGTACCACTCTTTTCAGCAATCCCCAAACCCCCTAATGTGCAAGCAGGATCTGACGCCAGAGAATGGCCCTTAAATTTTGCAACCACCCCGGGACGCCTGGGTGGCTCAGTCGGTTAAGCGTTTGCCTTCAGCTCAGGTCATGATCCCAGGGTCCTGGGATCGAATCCCGCATCGGGCTCCCTGCTCTGCGGGGAGCCTGCTTCTCCCTCTGCCTCTGTCTCTCTCTCTCTCTGTCTCTCGTGAATAAATAAATAAAATCTTTAAAAAAAATAAATAAAAATAAATAAATAAATAAATTTTGCAACCACCCCAGTCCTGGCTCTGCTCCCTGCTTTTCTGTCCCCCTGGGGGTGGTGGGATGTCCCAGCCAGAATGGAGTGGAATGGACACACAGGGATGGAGGAGAACAAACTCAGTTCTCTCCAGTTCCAGAGCCCGGAGGTCAGGGTAGGCCCCGCCACTGCAGGAAGGTGGGGTGGAGAAAGGTCAGGCCGTGCACCCCATCTTCCTGCCCCCAGGTTGAATTCCACTGCAGGGGCAGGAGCTGGGGACCTCTCTCCCTCCCCTCCCCTCCCCTCTCACCAGGCTTCTCCTTGGCCAACTGTTTGTCCAAGGCAAGGGTGGTCTTCTCCTCCTGAATGAACATTCGGTCGATCATCACCATCTCCGCGGAGGGGCTCACCCTCTGAGGGGGAGGAAGAGAGGATGGGCCAGGGAAGGAGCCAGGCGGGGGAGGGCACGTGGGCAACCCGGAAGGATGGGAACGGGTTCCAAACGGTCTTGGGATCTGACTACCAGCCTCCCTTCCTCCCGAGGCTTCAAGGAGAAGGCCCCCCACCCCAACGGGCCCAAAGTGGGCAAGGGGAATGGGCGGGGCCTCCCAGGGAGGAAGGTGCCAGCACCCTACCCGGGACTCCTCCAGAAGCAGGAGGCGGTATTTATTGAGCATGGCCTGGGTGCGTTTCAGCAGCTGCGTGGAGACCGTCTCAAACTCCTCGTCCACTGTGGAGGAAGAGAAAAGGTCCAGGGGCACAGACGCCAGGGAGCGGGGCTTGCTTGTCCTGAGCCTCAGTCAAGCGGACGCAGAGGGGTGTCTGCCCCTGCGTGTGTGTGTGGTCTCTTTCCACCCCCCTCCCCACACTAGGGACCAGGGAGGGAGAGTCCCGGGGGAGCAGGGGGACGGAGTGGGGGGCTCACCTTTGTGGTAGTCGTTGGGGGAGGGGAGGGCACCCTGGTAGACGTGGTAGGGCAGGAGGCGATGCAGGGCATCCTCGAAGGAGGGGAAGGCTGTCTTGTAGTCAGGGTGCAGGACGGAGCCCTGATGTTTGTGCAAATGTTCCAGGAAACTGGGGGGTGGGGTGGGGAGAGACCACACACACACATACACACACAGACACACAAATACACAGACACACAAACACACACACACACAGCTGGTGGTGAGGCCGGGAGAAACCAGACCCCGACCCTGAGCCCCCAGGCCCCAACACAGACAGCAGGGAAATGGCGCTAACGTGGGCCGGACGCGCTTGTTCTGTCTCACGGACTCTGGCGACAACGCAAGGGACCAGGTGCTATCATTATCCCCGCTCTACAGATGGGGGAACTGAGGCCCGGCGGAGTGATGTTCCTCCACCCAAAGCACATACAGCGTGGGCAAGAGGCAGAGCTGGGAGCCAGATGCCAGGGCTTGAACCTCATCCCCCTCGTGCTATCCTGTCTCCTGCCACCTGGGGTCAGCACGTCCTTACTCTGCCTCAGGCCCAACAGCAACCTCGGGAAGTTGGGGAGCGAGGGAGGCTGGTCCGTTGGGTGGTACCATCCAGTTCTCTCCTGGGCTGTTTTCTACCACATCGTGTGGCAGTGAGTTATGTCTCTTCATTGTGTGACTGTCTCTCTCTCCCCAGACATGTTCATCTCTACCCTGAGCTGAAGACCAGCACCCCCACCACACCATGGGGGCCGGAACCCTGTCTTGTTTTCAGAATCCAGCACGGGACTGGGCACTGAGTGAGTATTTCATAAACACAGTAGAAGGAGAGCAGAAGAGAGAGAATGCAGGCAAGCATCCAACATTTACCCACTGCCCACCCAGACCCCATCCATCCAAACATCCATCCAGATCCCCATTCGTTCACCCAAACACCCTTCCATCCTGCAGGCACCCACCCCAGACCCTCTCCATCCAGCCATCCAGCCAAACACCCATCAATCCATCTATCCAAATACCCGTTTATCCAACCAAACGCCCATGCAGACCCACATTCGTCCATGCACCTACCCGAACTCCCATCCATATCCATCTGCCCAAACACCCACCCGTCTTACCACAGTCACAAGGGATGCTCACCTGTCACCCTCTCATCACTACTATAACCACCCCGCTCTCTAGAAGGGAAACTAAAGGTCTTTGAGGGAAATTATATTGCCCCAAACCACACAGCTAACAAGAGGTGGGGCCCGCGCAACCCCACTTCTGAAAGGTGGTCCCCACACCCTGCTCCCAAGCTTCCAGGAAGGCGGGTGGCGGGGGGGGTGCGCAGTGTTGCAACTCACCAGGCTTCTTTGCTGGGCTGAAGCGCGGGGGGTTTCTTCAGACTGCTCATCTTACTTTCATACTGCAGGGCAGAGAGGTGAGTGAGAGGCCGCGCCGCCGAGGGGCCTTCCCTTGGCGCCCTGACCCCCTTTCGACCCCGCCCGTGACAAAGAGGAGAGCCGGCCCATGTCTCCCCACCGGGCCCCCCTCCCTCCCGGGGTGGGATCCTGGCCCCAGCTGCGGATGTGCTGCCCAGCACATGAACCTGCCGACAAGACCTGGGCTGGGCCTTGCCTGGCTCCCCGCCGGCCCCTTCTCCCACGGCGTGGGTATCGGCCTCCACCTGACTCTTGGTCTGGACACCAGGCAGGCTCCTGCAGGCTCCCTCCCTGCTCATCTGATGGCCTTGGCCTCTGCTGATGGTCCCGGGTCTGGCCCACCTGGCTGCCAGGGTTCTCTCTTTCTGCCCCGGCTCCGCCCATTATGCCTCAAACCTCTCCACCCTGACTTCCCTCTAGGCTGCTAGCCTTGGAGGCCGGCATCCTGGTCCCTCCACCTGCTGTGTTCTTGTCTTCCTGCCTCCCCTCCCTTTCCCCACAGAGGGTCTCTGCCTCAGTCTCCCCCATTCCCCTCAGTCTCCGTCCTGTCCCCTCCATTCCGGGCCCCCCATCGTGAGACACCCCAGCCTTCCCATCCGCCCCCAGCTCTGTCTAGGGTCTCACCACCTCCTTTCTCTTGCCTCCCTCATCCAATGGTCTCCCCACGTCCCTCCTCCTCGAGCCTCGAACTCTCCCTGCTCCCACCCCCAATGATGGCCTCAGGGATGCCCGCAAGCCACCGCTCCTATCGTCACCCTGTGTCTTGGTGTCTGTGGGTCTCCATCTGTCTCATTCTCTGGCATGCGCCCACCTGGGCTGTCCTGGTGTTGGACCCACCGCCCAGACTGCTCTGTGACGGCCTGTCGGCCTCCTCCGCCCTGCCAGCCCCTTTCCCGGCTCCCTGGTAACATTGCTCTGGCCCTAGTGCCCCCCCCGACGGGAGGCCTCTTACCTGCAGCCCGGAGGACTTCCCTGGCCCAGCCGCAGTGGCCTTGGCCACACTCAGGGTCGGGAGGGTGCTGGCAAAAGCTTTGCTCTCGGCAGGAAGCAGAGGAGGGAGGCCTGAGGGTGGGGGTGGGGGCAGACAGGGCTCAGGGGTCACTGGCACAAAGGCCCCTCCACAACGTGACCCCCAAGCCTGCGCCCCGCTCTCCTCTGGTCCTTTGGCCTCGGCAGCCCCGCCAGCCCTGAATCGAGTGCCCCCGCAGATCTGGGGAGACAGTCCTATCTCCTCCACCTTCCCTGTCCTGTGAGGTCTGGGGGACCCCTGGGGCTCACACCCCCACAGCTCTGCCCAGCCCGTCCCCCTCCCCCTGCCCACCCACCTTCAGGCCCCCCACTTCTCCTGCGTGGGCTACCTCTCCCCTACCTGCGGTGGCCATGGGTGCCGGGGCGGGGGGATGGCTGGGGGCGGTGGGGGTCCCGGATGGGGCCTGCCCGCTGACCAGCACAGAGGCAGTGGGGCTGGCGAGGGGCCCCAGGCTGGCGGAGGTCTGCGGGGCGGCGGGGGCCCCCCCGGCCTTGTTCTGGAGAATGATTCCGGACGGCACCTGAGGAGGGGGACAGGTGGTTGAGGGGTAGGGGGCACACACTAGGAGTGGCGGCAGCCAGGCGCCAGGGCTGGGGATGAAGAGAAAGCTGGAGCATGGGAGGGACTCCCCATCAGACTGGACGGGGAGGGCAAGGCTTGCAGAGTGGGTGGTGGGGCCGGTCCCTGCCTCCGATTACCTGGTGAAATCTCTCGAGAAGAGCCTTCGGCTGGGGCAGCGCCGGGAAGGGGGTGGTCACCATCTGGAAGGTCCGAGGAGGCGGTGGGGGGGGCGCTGCGGGCTCAGGGACCAGGTGGAGGGCCGGAGGGGGCGTGGGGGACTTGTGGGGCCCCTGGCCGGGCGGGAACTGGAGCTGGAAGTCGGGGGGCGTAGGGGCTGGCAGCCTGGTGGCTGTATCCGTGGAGGCCACGACAGAGGATGTGGAGGCGGGAGGGAGGTGGGGGGCTGGGGGCAGCGGCCCCTCTGGGGGTTGGGATGGGGGCCGCAGGGGGGGCTGGGGTGGGCCTGGGGCAGCGGGGGCCGGGGTGCTGGCAGGTGGGGGGACTCCCAGCTGGTTCTGGATGACAAAGATGCCAGGCAGAGTGGGGGGTGCCTGGGGCGGGGCGAACTGGAGCAGGGGGGGCTCTGAGGGTGGGCGGGACAAGCTCTGGGGCTGGGAGGGAGGGCGGGAGTGGGGGCGGGGGGGGGGGCGGGAGGGAGGCCTGGTGGGATGTGGCGAGGGCAGGTGGGGGCTGTCTCCCAGAGGGGCCTGGTGAGGTAGTGACGGGGACGAGGAGGGGCCTGGGCCCTTCAGCGGAGCCGCTGCCGGGATCTGGGCAGGGGAGGGAGGTAGAGGCGAGGGGGTGGGGGTCAGAACCAACCTTGGCTCCCATTGCCCCAGGACACTGGGGACCCCAGCCACGCCCACCAGAAACCCTCCTTCCTAGCCACCCCTGTCTTGAGAGAAAGGACTCCGCCATGCCTATCCTTCCCACCTCGCGTTTCTGAACTCCCCACTTCACCTGTCTACCTCTGCCCCCAACCCCACCCCTGCACCTGTCCCTACCTCACCCCTCCACCTCTTCCCACCCCACCCCTGCACCTCTCCCTTCCTCATCCCTCCACCGGTCCTCCACCTCACCCTGCACCTGCCCCCGCCTCATCTCCAGACCTTTCCCTCTGCTCTCGCCCCCTCCCCGTTCCCCCCCCCCCCAGATGAAGGTGAGCTCTGCAGGGTTTGGGGGCAGCAGCGGAGAAAGCAGTGGCGGCGGCAGGGGGCACCACACCAGCTGTCCAGCGGGGAGGCGGGGGGCCAGGGAGCGCGAGCACAGCAGCGGAGGGGAAGGAGGCGGCCGGCTGGGGGGTGGGGGGCAGCATCCCAGCTGCCAGCCCCGCGGGGCCCGACTGTCCAGCCCCCCACCCCGGGAGGACAGACGCCAGCACGGGTGGAGCAGCTGCAGAGCACGGGGCTGCTGGCTGTGGAAGGCACGGGGCAGGGGGGGCTGGGAGGGGCTGAGGGGGGCAGAGAGTGGGGGCCAGGATGACACCTGAGGGGCGGGGCCGGGTGCCTCTAAGTGTCCGTGACCTCTGCCTCCGTGTGCCTACGTGGCCGCGGCTGCAGGCCTCCCTGGGTCCTGGGTGAGCGTGCAGGTATGTGAGCTTGTGTGTTATCAGACTCGCACATGACATCCGGGCACTGGTCTGTGATAACCGCAACCTTGCCGAAAACACAGCCGGGACACAGCACCTCCGCACTGTCCTCCCCCAGAGTCCTAACCTCGGCAGCCACTGTCTCCCCAGGGGGTACCAGCTGAGTCCCCGACACTGGGCTGGCACCCCTCTGCTGTCACCGAATCCACACCCCGGTGACAGAGGAGAAACTGAGGCCAGGGAGCCAAAACGGCTGGTCCTGAGTCTCCCTGCCTCCCCACCTCCCCCATCCCCCTCCCCCGTGACCTCCAAGTTGTCCGAGGATGACTCAGGCTCAGAGGGCCCGGGGGGGGGGGGGTGACCCAAGGCCACCAAAGCTGCCACGCTCCAAAGCTGGGGCTCTTCACCGTGAGCCCCCAAAGTGGACCGACTCGTGATTTTGAGATTACGACTTGCTTGAAGCATCGAACGCCCTGGACCCTTCTCCAACACCCCGTCCGAGGCTGACCCTGAATAACTTCTGGCAACTCAAAACAAAGCCCCCCGCACCAATCCATCCACACACATCCCCAAAGGCTAGCCACCTCTAGGAAGAGATCGGCGAGGCCCTTGGCTCTCGGAAGCGGCTCTGAGGGTGTCACCCGGACAGCACTCTGGTCTGCAGACTTCGAAAGAGTCGCACGCCCTTTGACCTGGCAATCCGCCCTTGAGCAATCAGTGAGGAACCATTCAGGCACTGGCTCACAGGGCTCCCCCATTGTGGGAGCATTTAGAATAGAGAACAGAGGAAAACAACAGGTTTTGGTAAGGGTAGGGAAGACAGCTGGCCACCTCATGAAGCCCTGGGAGGTGTGTGCGCGGGGCTGGTGCGGAGAAAGAAAGGCGCCCGAAAGCTAAGTGTAATCAGGAGAGTAACGCATGACATGATGGCAGGACGACCAGCGACCCTAGGTTATGGACAGTGGGTAACAGTACTGTCTCAGCGCTAAATGGGCTGAATCTGATGCCTCCACCGTGGCCAAGTAGGAGAATGTCCTTGTTCTCAAAGGCTGAGACGTTAAGGAGTAAAGAAGCAGAACGTCTGCAATTTACTCTCCAACAATTCCGAATAAAAATGTATACATATCAAGAGAACGGAGAATAAAGCGAATGTAGCCAGACGTTTACGGTGGGAAAATCTGGGCAGTAGCCAGCTTCCAAGGCGCCCTCCCCCCGTCCCCTGGTCCCCCTGCCAATCCCCACCTCCTCACTATTCGGTCTTCTCCCACATGGTGCCCAGGGTTAGTCTCTGGGACCAACAGATTTGGCAGAAGTGATCCGACGCTACTTCCAAGCTTCAGTTACAGAAAGGGCTGCGCCTTCCATCCCGGGACTCTCCTTTCGTGGATCATTTCCTCTGGGGGAAGCCACCTTTGGAGCATGTTATAAGCTGCCCTTGGAGAAGCCTGTGTAGGGAGGGGCTGAGGCATATTCTCCAGCCCAGTCGAGCTTTCCGATGACCGCAGCCCTGGCTGACTATAACCTCCTGAGAGGTTACGAGGCAGCACCTTCCAGCCACAGTGCTTCCGGACTCCTGATCCTTACAAGCTACGTGTGAGAAGTGAATGCTCGTGGTTTAAAGCTGCTAAGTCTGGGGGGCGTCATTTGTTAACGGCAACAGATAACTAATATACGCGGGTAAAGAGTAAAGAACTCCCATGAGTTCTCTGTACTATTCCTATAACGTTGCTATCTAAATTCTTTTTAAGCGTTTAAAAAAGAAAAATTGAAAAAGTTAATCTTGTACTCATTAAAAATACAGACAAACACACCCCCCCTCCCCTAATCACGTCAAAAAAACCCAAATGATACACTGGGGGAAACAGCTGCAATTCACAGTGCAGTCAAAGCTCATTTCCATCAAATATAAACAGCCTCCAGAAATCACTAAGAATAACAACCGGTGAGAAAAAGGGGCCAAGTATATGATCAGACAGTGCACAGAGAAGGAAACACAAAGGCTTATATAGTTCAAGAGAGGCTCCACCTCATTTGTGCTAAGAGTAATGCCCATCCAAAGCACCCTGTGGAACCTTTTTCACTCATCGCATTAGGAACAAGCCATATCTCATAAAAACACTCTCTTCTACGGCCTCTGAGGGTTACTGGCACAATCTGCTAAAACTCCAGGACAATGCAATCCAGCAGCAGCTGTGCAAATTATAAGTACACATTCGCTTTGATCCAGAAAACAGGCTTCCGGGAAATGACCTGACAGATGCACGTGCATGTGTGGGAAATGACAGGTCGACAAGTTGTTTACTACAGCTGTGCGGGGAGGGACAAAGCTGGACTGGGCTCGTGTGCATCTACCCAGCATTTACAGAGGAGAGGAATGACAGTCCGTCCCCATGGAGGAATACTTCACAACTCTAACAAGGGATCACGGAAACTCTCCACATGCTACCAAAGCAAGCATATAATGTGCTGCCTTCTGGGCAGACAGAAATGGGAGAGAAACGTAAATCCACATTTATGCTAAGCTGTACATGTGTAAAGAACTGGAAGGATATACGAGAGCTAAGTACTGTGGTTATCTGGAGGGGCAGGTGGGCTGGGAATGTAGGCATGGGTTTGGGACACTCCCCCCTTTTTTATTTTATTATTTTTTAAAGATTTTATTTATTTATTTGACAGAGAGATAGAGACAGAGAGCACAAGCAGGTGGAGTAGCATGGAGAGGGAGAGGGAGAGGGAGAAGCAGGCTCCCGGCTGAGCAGGGAGCCCAACTCGGGGATCGATCCCAGGACCCTGAGATCATAATCTGAGCCGAAGGCAGATGCTTAACCAATCCCCTCACTTTAAAAAAAATGCTTTTTGGAGCACCTGGGTGGCTAGTCCATGAAGTGTCCAACTCTCGATTTTGGCTCAGGTCATGATTTTAGGGTCGTGAGATCAAGTCCCGTGCTGGGCTCCGTGCTGAGCATGAACCCTGCTTAAGATTCTCTCTCTCTCTCCCCCTGCCTCTCCTCCTGCTCATGCTGTCTCTCTCTCAAAAAAAAAAAAAAATGCTTTTTGATGACTGAGTCATGTGAACATTAATACCTAATTGTAAAAATTAAAAATGCTTTAAATGGGTGGGGAAAAATTAGGCTAAAAGAAAACCTCAGGGACACCTGGGTGGCTCAGTTGGTTAAGCGACTGCCTTCGGCTCAGGTCATGATCCTGGAGTCCCGGGATCGAGCCCCGCATCGGGCTCCCTGCTCGGCAGGGGGTCTGCTTCTCCCTCTGCTCCTCCCCCTGTTCATGCTCTCTCTCTCTCTCAAATAAATAAAATCTTAAGATATAGCTGGAAAGATGTGCTCAAATTCACACAGAACGAGAGCAAGCACAGAGGGGTGATACCCTGCAGCCTGGCTGGGAGCACAGTGGTTGCTGATCTGGGGCTGATGAAGCCGCCGGAAGAAGCCTTCACAGGCAAAAACCCCATGGAGGCGCAACTGCGTTAGCGCTTTCCATAAAATGTTTGGGAAGCGCATCCGCCCTCTGATCCAGCAGTTCTATTTCTAGAAATTTACCCACACAAAAGTGCAAAGCCTGGGCACCAGAATATTCAGAGGAGTGTTATTTGTTGACATACACGGGAAACCACCTTAAGTGCTCTCTCGAATAGGGAACCAAGTAAATAACTCACGGTGTGTCTGTATAATGAAAAACAGACGGCAGCAAATTGCAGCCCACAGGCCAACTCCGGCCGGCCTGGCCCGCTTGGCCTATCATTTTGTATGGCCCACAGGCTGAAAACGGGTTTTACAAATTTTTAAAAATATTTTATTTATTTATTTGACAGAGAGAGACACAGTGAGAGAGGGAACACAAGCAGGGGGAGTGGGAGAGGGAGAAGCGGGCTTCCCGCAGAGCAGGGAGCCCGATGCGGGGCTCTGACCCGAGCCGAAGGCAGACGCTTAACGACTGAGCCACCCGGGTGCCCCGGGTTTTACAATTTTAAATGGTGGAAGAGAGGGGCGCCTGGGAGGCTCAGTCGGTTAAGCATCCGACCCTTGATTTCAGCTCAGGTCATGATCTCAGGGTTGTGAGATCGAGCCCCGGGTTGGGCTCCATGTTCAGCAGGGAGTCTGCCTGAAATTCTCTCTCCCTCTGCCCCTCCCCACCATGTGCACACTCTCCCTCTAAAATAAATAAGTAAATCTTTTTTAAAAATGATGGAAAAGAAACCAAAGATATTGTGATTGGTGACAATGATATGAAATTCAAATTTCAGTGTCCATAAATAAAGTTTTATTGGAACACGTGCACGCTCACTCATTTACGTATATGGTCTAGGGCGGCTTCTGCACAAAGCCTAAAATGTTTCCCATTGGCCCTTTATAGAGTGTTGGCCTGGCTTCCTTTCAACGCGCCTGACCTCATTCAAGCATCTTAACATATATTAGCTTATTTATTCCTCACAACAACCCTGTGACCTAGACGCTGTTATGCTCACCCTCATTTTACAGGGAAGGGAACTGAGGCACACAGAGGCAAGTGACTTGGCTAAGGTCACCGAGCCTGTAAGTGCAGAGTTGGGATTCCGGAGCCCCCGTGCCTAACGACTACCTCGGATGGTGGGTTTCAAATCACACCTAGTGCCTGTTAGTAATGGTTCCAGTCACTTTAGGAGGTCGTGACTAGCATTTAAAAAGAACAGAGGAGGGGCACCTGGGTGGCTCGGTCGTTAGGCGTCTGCCTTCAGCTCAAGTCATGATCCTGGAGTCCCGACATCGAGTCCCACATGGGGCTCCCTGCTCAGCGGGGAGTCTGCTTCTCCCTCTGCCCCTCACCTGCTCGTGCGCTCTCTCTCTCACTCTCTCTCAAATAAATAAAATCTTAAAAAAAAAAAAAAAGAAAAAGAACAGAGGAAACTAAATAAAAAATAGCGTATTATCCTGTGAAAGCTGTTTCGGTGATATGCATACACACACACACACACACTTATGTGCATCCCAGGGGGTGATGTACAATGGGATTCTCATGCAAGTCAGCGGTCCAAGAGATCTGGCTGAACGAGCAAAGCAAGGTACACAAGAACGGGACGGTGTGCTTCTGTGTGTAAGAAGGGAGAGTGCGCGCCCGCATGTGCACACGCAGGCTGTCACGTCTAGCTGGCTCCGAGCTCAGACAATGAGGGAGGCCTGTCATGCGCACAGGACGGCTGTTCCCCACCCAGGTGATTCCGTCCCCCAGGCAACACCTGGCCATCTCTGGCGATCGCCATGGTTGTCCCACCTGGAGAAGGGGTATTGCCAGCAACAAATGGTTGGAGGCTTAGGGATGCTGCTCAGCGTGCCACCATGCTCAGGACAGCCCCCCACAATGGAAAATGACCCGATCCCAAGTGTCCCTAGTGCCTGCGCCATGAGGACACAGTGGGGCTCCACAGAGAAATCGACAGGGGTGGGAGTCTATGGGGAAAGGGCCAGAAATTCCACAGAAAGGAAGACTCGCTTTCACTGTATGCCCTTTTTTCCTTTTAAACCGAATTTTTAAAACCACGTCTGGGTAACGCTCTTTGAATCACGACAAAGTGTGTGTGTGTGTTTTAAGTGTGTGTGTGTGTTTTAAGTGTGTGTGTTTTAAGTGTGTGTGTGTGTTTTAAGCCTACCATAAGCAACACACAGCAAGCCTTGAGCTTCCTGAGCAGGATGGTCAGTGTTCCCTCTCTGAAAAGACAGTCAGGGTCCCATCAAGGGACAATTTCGAGAGTCGGGATATTGATGACAAAATCCACCCCTGGAGGGTGAGCCCTGAGAGGGCACGGCTGGGGCTGGGCACGAAGCAGGTGCCTGGGGAACGTGGGCTGAAGCAATGACCCACCTCCGGTCTGGGAGCGGCTCTTACGCGCACGCACGCACACGTGCACAAGTTGTCACACTGCTGGTATTTCTGTGTGTCTGTATTCTTCGGTCTATCCACTCACCCACTTGTCCACCTGTCCATCCATCATCCCCCTGTCCATCCACCCACCCCCACCTCTCCATCCACTTGCTCACCCAACAAACATTCATCAAGAACTCCCGTCGTGCACTGTCGTGGGCGCAGAAGCTGCATGTGGCCAACGATGTGTCTGGCCCCGCGTTGGCCTGCGTGCGGGTGACTGGGAATCAGCTCACGTGCACAGCTGACCTTTCTTCTCAAAGGCCATCCACAGTTGCTGATGACAGGTACCTGCTCACTGAATGCCCGTTCTGTGCAGAGCCACCATTTCCCATAAACCATGTCTCAGAGCATTTGATGCTAAGCAGAGCTGGGATTCACGCTCAGGTCTGGCTTTCTCGAGACCTCAGGTGTTCCGGCCACTGACCATTCAGGATCGAATCCAGGCCCTACCAGCTAGGTAACCTTAGGCAAGCCACTTAATCTCTGTGCCTCTGTTTCCTCATCTGTAAAATGGGGAGAATATCTATCACCTACCTGATGGGAGGTTTCAACGAGATGATGCTTGTAAATGATTCTGAACAGCACTTAGAAATAACAGAAATGTTACCATTCATGACTTTTTTACCATAATGCCCTCTTCCTCATGCCTCTAATCCCCGAGGCAAGCTCCAGATTATGCCCTGAATCCTCCAACGTCCCTCGTCATCGCTGTGACCACCCTGGTCTTTGAAGCCCTGTCATCTTGTCCCATGAGGATCTCTGGACTTCATTCTTGTTGCCCACCACACCATTTTCCAATGGAAGCCAGAGGGATCACTGAAAATCATATAATCAGCCCATGCCACGGCCCAGCTGAAAGCGCTCCAGTGGTTTGGCCAGGTCCAAACTCACTGGCCCACGAGGCACTGCCAACCTCTCTGACCCGACCTCCCTCCACTCCCCTCGGCCTATTTTCCATTCCTTGATATCCCAAGCTTGTCCTTGCCTCAGGGCCTTTGCACATGCTGTTGCCCTCCCCACCCCCCTTCTCTTCCTTCAGGCCTTGGCTTAAATACATCCCCCTCCCTGACGTGGTTCCTGCCTACTCTCCCTAGAGTGGGTTCCTCCCCTGTTTCCTCATGGGGACACTGATCCCTTCAATGCTTTCATCTTTCGGGCTGTTTCCCTGCAGCTGACCCACATCTCCTTTGAGAACATTCTCTCCCTTTGACTGCACTGTGGCGTACTCAGCACAGAGTGAGCACAGGGCGGGCTCCTGTGCGTGTGCTTGGTTTCATCAATAAATGATTTCCTCCACTGATTTATCCAATTCTACAAACCCCCTGGTACAGCTGACCGTGGGAGGCTCGGGGAGGAGAGGCCGCTTGCTGGAGGGACCTAGGCCAGCAGCATCTAACCCACTCTAGAGATGCTGCTTCCAGCTTGAGTTGTTCAAAGGCCAGGCAGCTCCTGGCCTCTTGTCCCTCCCCCTCCTCTGCTTCTTTCTCCTCCTGGGGGAGAGATGGCTTAAGGCCATCTTGGCCCCGAGTCCCTCTAGACTGTGATTCCGGACCTGATCCTGTTCTACCCCACAACCATAATAATGATAATAACAAATATTTCTTGAGGGCTTATGTTAACTCACTTACTCCTAATAGGCCTTTAAGAAACTATTATTCCCACTTTCCAGATGAGGTAATCAAGGTTCAGCAGTTACGGGGAATTGCTCAGGGCAGCACAAGGCCAGGCACGTACTAAGTGCCCTTCTTCCCCGAATAATCTGTTTAAGGAAAGAAGAAACTGGTCGCTTAAGGTCATACGGCAAGTAGCAGAACCTGAGAGTGAAATCATGGCTGTTTAAGGCCAAAGCCCACGCTGCTTTCTGTCACCCTGACCTTGCTGAATGTCATTCCCTCCTCCTCCTCTTACCGACCTCCTCTACCCATCCATCAGTCCTTTCTGAATGAGTGCAACATCCCCCCTCCACCATAAAAGGGGGCGCTCTCTAAACTCTCATGTGCTTACGACTCATAGGAGACAAAGGCTAATTTTCCTAATATGCAAAGAGTTTCTACAAATCAACAAGAAAAGGACCAGTAACCCCAATTTTAAATTTGGCAAGGGGTACGGGCCGACAATTCCAGAGAAAACACAAACAGCTCTCAATCTATGAAAACTTGCCCCACCTCATTCACAGTAAAAGAAATGCAAATTAAAACAAAACAAGGAGCCACTTTTCACCTGACCAGATTGGCTAAGTTCAATACGCTGCTGAGGTTGCAGAAGAACAGGTACAAGCAACAGACTGATGATCAAGGGCAAACCAACTGATACTCCACAGAGGGCAATCTGGCAGCATCTGTCAACACCGCAAGTGCAAATGGCCTCTGACGGACCCAGCACTTTCCTCTTTGAGAACTGACCCTACGTAATGACATATGTACAGTCATCCTTTGCAGCTTCGCTCATCGCAGCGAAAAGATCAGAAGTGACCTGACTGCCTGACAACAAGGACCGGGGAGATAAAGAACAACGCATCCACACAGCCAGAGTACCGTGCAGTCCTATGGAAGAATGAAGTACCGTCTCCAAGATGGATCTTTCAGTGATCAAAGGTGCGAAACTGCCGAGTGCGCTACCGTGTTTGCAACCACGGGAGGGAAAGAATCCAGGTGCCATTCTCCTTGTCCATGCGTGGGAAAGGCTGCAAGAAACCGCCCTCGGGAAAGCAGGGGGCTGTGGTTCAGGAGAAGGGGCTTTTCAGCGAGACCTTTGGTAGCTTTGGAGATATGAACCCTCTGAATGTACTGCTTATCCAGATATGAAAATGAGAACTCCAGGAAAGACCTGCCTGCTGTGTGCACCTCTGCCTAGAGTGTGGGCTCCCCCAGGGTTGCAGGGGGAGTCCATGACTGTCAGAAGACCCTCGGGAACTCTCTGGGGAGCGAAGGAGCACCTTTCCCAAGCCAGCAAGACAGAGAGGCAGGCAGGGCAGCCAGAGCAGGGGAGGAGGGAGCAGGAGGAGGAGTCGCAGGGGCAAGGCTCGGTCTGAGCTAGGACAGAGGCTGCTGGGGTTCATCTACCTGGGGGGCCGGTGCTGGGGAAGCCTGGCTGTCGGGGGCCTGAGGGCCGAGGCCAGCTCCTTTGGCGATGGGGGTGCTCGGGGCTGGGTCTTGGGCGGGAGGCGGGGCGCTGACTATGACCGAGGCGGGCACGGAGAGGTGGGGGCCGTCTGCGGAGAGGGGCTGCTGGCTCCTCTCCTGAAATGGGCAGCCCGCACAGGGTCAGAAGGCCACCCCGCGGACCTGCAGCCTCCCCACCCCGAGACCCTGGCCTCCCCGAGGCTTCGGAGAAGGGGGTGGTGGGAACCGGGCAGAGGGGCACTGAGAGGCTGGGCGCAGAGGCCAGGGCGGCCGGGAGCCCCAGGGTCCAGGCACCAGGGAGGCCACAACCCCAGGTCGGGCCGCCCGGGGCCCTGCCGATCTTCCAGCTCCGCCTCGCCCGCAGCCTCCCACCCTGTCTGTCCGTCCATGTCTTGCCCACTCTCTCTGCGATTCTCACGCCCTCCAGCAGGAGGATGGACGGTCAGTCTGTCAGCCAGTCGGGCCGCCTCCTTGTCTGTCAGTCCCTGTCACCGAGGGGGGACGCACGCCCTGGGAGCTGGGGTGCCACCTCTGAGATGCTCTCCCTAGCGCACCAGACCCTCCCCAGTCGCTGCCTCCACCGCACACAGTTTCAGCTCCAGCTCCTGGCCCCTCTCCGCAGCATACCCCCTGCCCTGGCCACCCCCTCCGTCCCCCCCACGTCCCCGCCTGCCCAGCCCCAGTTACCTGGGGCAGGAACATCTGCAGGGAGTCCTGAGTGAGGATGGCCGTGGTGGCAGCAGAGGGCGGCTGTCCCAGGACGATCTTCTCGGGGCTGGACGCCAGGCATGGGCTGGGCTGGGGGGTGGTGGCCTGAGGCGGGGCGGCGGCCTGAGCAGTAGGGGCCTGCGGGGGCTGCTGCTGGGCCGGCGGCTGCTGAAGGCCCAAAGGCAGCGGGGTGCTGACCGCCGGTGGAGCCTGGGGGGCCGTCTGCACCGTGAGGACAGGCGTGGCCTCCCCCGTGGCGGCAGGCGTGGCCGGCTGCACCAGCCCATCGGGGGTGTTGAGCATGGCCACAGCGCTGGGGGGCAGAGTGACCCCCTGGAGAACAGTCGTGGCAGCGGGGCCGGTGGGTGCCGGCTGGCTCTGCGTGGGCAGGCTGCCCGCGGCCAGGGACACGGGCATCTGGAAGAGTGCCGGTTGGCCCACCTGGATGGGGGCGGCCGAGAGGATGTGGGCTGCGCTGTGGGCCCCGGAGTGGGGGGCCAGCACGGGGCCCAGGCTCAGCGGACCCGCCAGGTTCTGGTTGGTGAGGATGGGGTTTGCGATGAGCTGTCCACCCGCGTGGGGGGCCGCGGCCGCCAGGATCTGCCCGCCGACGTTGGTGGGCAGGGCCGAGAGCGTCTGGGGGAGCTGGACGGCAGGCGTGCCCGGCAGCAGGAACTGGTTCTGGCCCGGCAGCATGTGCTGGGCGGGGATGACGATGCTGCTGCCTTGATTCAAGAGGTGGACGCTCATGGGCTTGCTCAGGGCCCCGGGGGGCTGGGGCGGGGCAGCCCCGGTCGTGGTGGCAGGAGGCTGCTTGAAGACATTCGCCTGCAGGGCAGGTGCGGGGAAGCCCGACAGCACCACGTTCTGGCCGGCCTTGCCCGCTGCCATGAAAGTCAGGTTCTGGGGGGCCTTGGTCGGCTGCGGGAGGCCCCCCGCCTCGCCCTGGATGGTGAGTGTGGTGCCCGCCGGGGCGAACGGCTTGGGTGTCAGCTGGTAGAGCTTGGGGGGCAGCACGCCGGCAGGCTTGGGCTGGATGGGTGTGGGCGTGCGATGCAGGATCACGTTGGGCGCCGGGACCAGCGGTGACGTGCCGAGGCCGGGGGCCACCGCCAGCGGTGGCCCCGAGGGCGCCCCGCTGGCCGCTGCCGTGGCCGCGCCCGCCCCTCCAAACACCGAGTTCCCGTTGAGCGTGGTGGCCACGGCGGTGGGGAGGTTCTTCTGAATGACCAGGCCAGCCCCCTGGGGTGAGACGCCGGCGGACGCCAAGGTCACCGGCTCTGAGGGGCCGGCCGCAGAGGCCAGATAGCCGCTGACGGGCACCTGCTTGGCAAGGAGCTGGGAGGTGGGCGGGTTGAGTGCCATGACGGGCTGGCCCACCACCTGGATGGGTGCCAGGCCGAGCGTGGCCGCCGTGGCGCCCCCAGGGCTGCCGTTGGGCAGGCCCTGGAGGCCTGGGATAGGCTGCAGGGTCACATTGCCCAGGCCCACAGGCTGCAGGAAGGGCTGGACGCTCAGGGCTTTGTTGACCACGTCCTGGGGCGGCACCAGGGCCTGGTGGGTCAGCACAGTGGGCGGGGCCTGCAGCCCCAGCAGGTCGGTGCCGCCTGGGAACAGGGCCTGGGGCCCAGCGGCCACGGCAGCAGCCCCTCCGGCACCCGCCGGGCCTGCTCCACCATCCGCAGGCTGTAGGGTGGGCAGCTGGAAGGGGCCCAGGTCCAGCTCGGCCTCGGCCTCAAGTGTCTGCTCAGTGATGTTGGCCTCTTGGAGGCTCTGCTGGAGGATGTCGCAGGGCTGGTCGGCGCCTCCGCCACCCCCACCGCCGCCCCCCGCGGCAGGCGAGCCCAGGATCGCATCCTCCAGGAAGTCGAGGTCCACGCTGGGGGCCGGCTGCGTGGGCTCTGGGCTCAAGTGGTTGCCAGAAGCTTCTTGCACATGGAGCTGGAGGCCGGGTAAGGTGGGAAGGGAAGAGCAGAGGTTAGCAAGGGGCTGGCTCAGGGCGCGGCTAAAACAAAGGGACCCTTGGTGCCAGAGCAGAAGGGGCAGAGAGAATATTCCATCTGGAAGTGGCCGGACCTAGGTTCAAATCCCAGCTCCGCTTAGCCGTACAACCTGGGGCTTGCTCAGTCTGGCCTATTTCCCCGTCTGTACCGTCTGTACACGTCAGTAGAATGGAATAAAGACCATCCTTTAAAGAGCCATAAAAGCCCATAATACTTAATCTGCAATTCCAAAGCTCGAAAGGGCCCTGAAAATGGCAAATGTCTTCACAACTCTTTCGGTAGCAAAACCTAACCAAAAGTGACATGGCGCGCTCGGGGAAGGCCATGATTTGTCCACGTAACGGGACTCTTCTTGTCCACGGAAAGGTACATGAGCATGCTATGTGACATTCTGCATCACCCTCCCATCTTCTGGAAAATTCCAAAATCTGAAACGCGCCTGGCCTCAAAGGTTTTGGATAAGAGACCACGGTCATGTTAAAGACAGGAGCAGCTACCGCCCTGAACCTGATTTTGTGCAGGCGGCGCTGAGTCTGACACGTCTTCCCACGTTGCATCCCACGCTGTCCCGGATTGCGATCCAGGACGAACAAAATCGATATACGTGTGATCATTTGAGCAAATACCACACGAGCAATAATTATGCTCAGAGCACGTAATCCCCACTGATATTTGACCAGATAATAGATCAAAACTTGGGAGTTTAAAAGGTCCGGAGTTCAACCACACGGAGGGCTTACCGTGGTACCCGGCACCTTAGCACGTGTGAGAAACATCACCTAACGTTATCATTATGCCGTCCATATTGTTGTTGTCGGTAACAAGCTCAGTGACACGGGCACGGCCCCCCATCCTCCTTTCCCAGACGGAGAGAGGGGAGTGCTTGGAGGAGGGGTCCCCTGCTCGGCCCCCAACCCAGAACCAGGCAGTTCTGAGTTCTTAACCGCTAAATGGCCACAACCAAACCCGCCTCCTAGGACGGTCGTGACTTTTGCTGACCTCACATATGGGAGGCTTAGAACCTGACCAGGGACTTCATAGATATTTATACTATGAAAGATGAATTATTCAGAATATATTATTATACTTGGTGTGGGCATTAAATAAAAGTGACTGAAAGGGGCTTGGCAGCATATAGTAAGTGTTCAGCGAATCATAGTTATGATGACCAGGAGGGAGGGGGGAGAAGAGATGAGGAGGAGGAGGAGGGGGGAAGGGGGAGAGAGGGGGGGGGGGGGGGTTGGGGAGAGGAAGGGAGAAGCAGCAGAAGGGGAGGAAGAAGAGGGAAGGACAACTGGCACAGTCAGGCATACAGTAGGTGCTCAATTAATGTCCACCACGTTCCCCACTCTGGGCTTGGCTCATCACCCCTGCCTTCGTTTTCCAGATGGAGACTGAAGTCTGTGTCAGTCGATCCCCTTCCCCCAGGTCACACCCCACCATGATGGCTAAGCAGGGACAGGCCTCCAGGCCCCCACACCCTCTGCTCCCGAGAAGAGTGTCCCTGGTGAACCCTAGCATCTGCCTCAACTCCCAGGACCGCTCTGTAGCAACTGATCCCCAAGGCCCGGGACCCAGGACCCTCCCTCACCTCTTCTGAGGAGCCCGTGGGCCAGGCCAACCCACTGTGGTCCCACCTCCACCCCACACTGCTGTCAGTGACTGCCCTCCCCAACCCCCCAGCAAGGTGCCCCAGGGGGACGATCATGACCCCTTCCCTCTCGCCGTTAGGGCCTCCCTCCTGCTGACTGCCACCAGGGGCAATATGAGCCATGATTGAGAGCCTGGGGCCCTCCCCGAACCCCTGGGCCACTTACCCCAGGACCTTCATAGAAGGCACTTTGGGCCTCCCCGGGGTTATCCAGGAGGTCATCACCATCGAGCTGCAACAAGACCCGCCCCCACCCAAGGTCAAAGATCAGCCAGGCAGCGGGCAGGCCCTGCTCTAGAACAAAAACCAATTTAAAGTTACACTAGACCAAAGGACAAAGATGGGGTGGGGGTGGGGGTGGGCGGTGCAAGGAGTATGGGAAACTCCATCTCCGGAAAAGAGGCACCAAAGAACGGGGCTTGGCAGCATGTTCAAAACCCAAGGTGTGCCCAACATGGAGTCCGAGGCTCTCCCAACATGCCTGCCTGGAACCCTAGGATCCTGCCTCCATGCCTTTGCCCAAGCTGTGCCCCTGCCTTCCCCCTTCACCTCTCTGACAGCACGCCCCTCACGACCCGTCACGGTCGCCGCCTCCTCCCAACAGCCGCCGTCCCACCTGACTAAGCCACTCCTTTCTCCATGCGGCCCAAGTAGCTGGCATGCCCCACCGTCCGGGCACCCAGTGCGCCCTGCTGAGCCCGGCTCTGGGAGGCCAGGGACCTGTCCAATTCCCAGGGCGTCTCTAGCTCCTAGAACAGGGCCCGGCGTCCATACGAATGCCCACTGAGCCTCCCCGGTTTCTCTCTACCTGGACGTCTTTCCAGAACCCCAGCCTGGCACGGCCAACATCCTCCCTTGTGGAGTCAGCCCCAAACTCCCAAGCTCTGGAGACACAAGCCACTCAGCTGCTCAGGCCCAAATCCAGGAGCTAACCTGACACTCTCCTCCTCAACATCTACTCCACCAGCAGGTCTAGTTGACTCTGCCCCCCAAAGCCAGCGCCTGGCACCCCCTCCGCTGCCCACCCCATGGCCCTGGCCACCCTCAGCCCACTGCACTCGCCCCTGCTCCACAAATCATCTGCTGCTTCTCCTTCCAAGAAGTGGCGCTCCGTTCCCCTCTCTGGGAGTGTGGGCTGGGTTGGTGACCTGCTTCTACTGGATACAAGGTGACAAAAGCGATGGTGTGTGACTTCAGAGACGAGATCATAAGAGGCCCTGAGCATCCTCCTGGCTCTCTCCCTTGGGTCACTCACTCTGGGGGAACCTGGCTGCCGTGTCGTGAGGCTGCTTAAGGATCCTACGGAGAGGCCGATGTGGTGAGGCCCTGAGGCCTCCAGCCCACAGCCGTGGGAATGAATCATCAGGGAAGCACATTCTCCAGCCCCAGACGAACCCTCGGATGATGGTGGCCCCAGCCAACATCCTGACTGCAACCTCTGGAGAGACCCTGAGCCAGAAGCACCCAGCTAAGCTGCTCCCCGAGTCCCAACCCTCAGAAACTGTGAGAGCACTAACAAGTTGTTTTAAGTCACTAAGTGTTGGGACAATTTGTTACGCAGTCCTAGATAACAGATACAGCTCCTCGTGGCTCAGCTTTGTTCCAGGCCCTGCATGACCTGTGACTTTTGTCCACTCTGGTCTCACCACTACTAGTTTCCCCTTCTGTCCGGTACCACCAGCCTTCTTTCCATTCCTCGAACATAGCAAATTTTCCTGCATTTCTACCTGCCCTTCCCCTGCCCAGAGCACCATGGGTGCCTCTCTCTGATCCTTCAAGGTCGCCTTCAAGGTCACCTCCCTGCCCACACTAGCTAAAGAAGCCACTGCCCCTGCCCCCCATTCATTTTGTTTTAAACCATTTTCGTTGTGCCGGGGACATTCTTTTCTTACTTCTTATCCTACACTGCAGGGTTCTGTCCGCGATCACCCTTAGCAGTTACTACTTTGTTTATCAAGGAAATGTGTATGGCATGAGGGCAGGGATCTGTCATCTCTTCTGCTCTTGCCATAACCCCGGGGCCCAGCTCCCAGAATGCAAGAGGCAGATGTCTACTGAATCAGGGGCTCAGGTCTCTCAGCCCCCCAGTTCCACAGCCCCCTACCCCGGGGAGGCCCCTGCCTGCCCCAGCACTCACCTTCTCGGATCCATGTAGGAAGTCATTGAGGGCCTGAGGGTCACTGAAAGACAGAAGGGGAGAGACACTGAGGAGGTGAGGGGCAGGGGAGGGGGGACAGGGAGGGTGGAGGGAGTCTGTTACTCACCAAATCACGTCTAGTAAGCATCTCCCATCCTCATCATCCATCGCCACTGAACCGGGTGGGGCAGGAAGGGGGCAAGGGGGACAAGGTTAGACGTAGGCAGTGTGCCAGGACCCTCCCTTCCAGGACCCCTCCTTGGAACCAAGGTCTCTGGTAGGTCAGAGTTTCTGTTCCCTTGAGCCTCTGGGTGTGGGTGGGGGTGGTGAGCAGCCAGAGACGGCTGCCTTTTCCTCCTCCCCCAACCTCTTCCCCAGCATCTGATGCCCACAATGAGGACATCCACCAAGACTGAGTGAGCCCTGATCACGTGCAGGCCTGTGCTGAGTGCTTCACACACCCGTAACTCTTTTAATCCTCACGGCACCCCACAAGATGGGTCCTGCCACCCCCACCCGTGTTGCAGAGGAGTAAACAGGGGCCCAGAGCTCGTCATTCATTTTCCAGCCAGCAGGGGGCAGAGCCAGGCCTCGAACCCAGAGTCTGGCCCAGAGCCTGGCCTGCCCGGCCTCCCTGCGCCGGGGCCTGGCCCAGAGCGGGGTGGGACAGGGGTCTGCCCTGCGTGTGAACCGTCCTGAACTGTTCAGGTTCTTCTCTGAACAGTGCCTTGGAGAATGTGATGAAGGTAAAAGACCCTTCTGCCAAAAACACGCAGGTGGGGCGAAACTGACACACACTTTGCCAAGGGCTGTGGGACACATACGTGCACACCCCGGGGCCTTGGGTCAACACGCCCAGCCTAGAACACGCCATGCAAAGCTGGCGGGAACAACCCCCTCCACACACACCAATGACTCTCCCTTCCAGCGTTGGCCATGGGGACCGTCCCTCGAGGTCCCTCCCAGGCGCTGGCTGCACTTGGCAGTGGCGACAATGGGCTCTTGCCAGCTCCATATCCCAGGCCCACCTATGCTTCCTTCTTCCTGTGTCACCACGAGGTCAGTGGCCTACCAGCCCTGCCCTTTCCGACCAGCCCGGGACAGGGGTGGGGTGGGAGGGGAAGGCCCAGCCAGGGGACAGAAAGGCAAGACCTGCAAAGAATCTGGAGAAAAGGGGAAAATGGGGAGGATATCCCACCTGCAGTTGGCATGGAGGCAGGGGGATGGTCCAGATGACCCAGGGGGCCCAAGGCCGGAGGGGGAGGGGCGGAAGGGTGTTGGCTAAGTCAGGCTCTGCCAAGAAGGAGTGTTCCTTCCTCTTCCAGGGGTCAGGGTGGGCCCAGGGAGGTGGAATGAGGGACAAGCGCCCCTCCAGGCACGAACTGGGACCCTTGGCCGGTTACCTGCGCTACAAACGAATCATGAAGGGAAGGAGGGGGTGTCCACTCCAGGTCTACGCGGGGCCCCTGGCTGGGGACTTGGGGAGTGTCCTTTCGGGGGCCAGCTGTGGAGAGAATAAGGGAGGCTGTAAGGAAGTCTGTGACAAGGAGAAGGATGGGGGGAGGGAGGGAGTGGGGAGCCCAGGAGAGGGGTTGACCCAGCCACGTGTAAAGAGGTAAGAAAAGAAGGGGTCAAACACAAGTTTAAGAGCAGGTGAGACAACACTACACGTGATCCCATATGCGACGTGCACACACGGAGCACGGGGTAGGGCGTTACATAGCCACATGTACTACAGCAAGGTAGAACATCATATGAGATAATTTATTGACACCTGGACCTCATAAAACACAGTCGATTCTCGTTATCTGAGGCACTTGCATTCTGCACAGCTGCCGTGAGCACGTGGTTGTGAATTCTGGGCCACCGATCCCAGGGCGGGGGGGTGGGGGGGAGACACAGGGTGGCCTCCTGCGAGCCTTTGCTCACCTTCTCATCAACCCATCAATACACAGCCTTAGTCTACAGGTGTTTCTGTTTAGAGACACCTAAGGTAATATAAACTGTTGATTTGTTAGCACCGAACCCACGGCTAACAGCTCTGTGCACTCGTGCCTGAAGGACACTCATCTAACACACGCGTTCTCTCCGGAGGGCACATCCTGGCCTTCTTGCACTTGGGGACACCAGGCAGCACTTCAGTCCTACGCCGGGAGCCGTTTTCAACAGCAAAACCACCCACAAAGAGCACAAAGATGCAAAAACCATGGCACTCAATAATATGGGAGCTGAACCAAGAAGGCAAAGTGTGGCCTTGTTCAACCTCAGCGGGCACAGGCACTCGGGGCCACTCCGATTTTTCACAAGTCCCCTGGTGACCAGGGAAGTGCATCGGTATTGATCTGCGGGTTACACGTGCTCACGAGTAGATAGCTTCGCAAATATGAAATATTTGGAATTGCAAATATGGTACGTGCCCATCACTGGTTTTAAGCGCTCTACCTGTATGAACCACTTCACCTTCTCTAGATCCCTGCAAGGCGGGCACTTTTATTAGCCCTGTTCTGAAGATGGGGAAGCGGAGGCTCAGAACAGTGTGCAATACGCCCAAGAGCCCTCAACTGGTAAAGCGGCCGGGCTGGGGCTTGAGCCAAGGCAGACTCACTCAGAGTCCCCGCCCTTAACTGCTATCCCATGCACGTTCCTCTCGTTCCTCTCATCACGCTGTTTCTCTTCTAAAATCTGAAGCAAATATGGCAAAAATGTCAAGATAAGATGAAGCTGGGTGGCAGCCTTTGTTATCATTTTAAGAATGCTTGGAATAGTTCAGATTCAAAAAAGCGAGAGGAATGGGAGCACCCAGTGGCTTCCCCTCTTGCTTGGCAGGCCCAGGCCCCGGGAAGATCTAGAAACCATCTGTCACATGATCCAGGAACATGGGATCCCGTCCCAGCTAGATTCCGGGTACACTGCCATGGTCTGGGGGTGTCCACGAGCACCCAAAGTGGCTTTGCCAGAGCAGCCAGATTTGGGTGGGGTCTTCCCTCCCCCCTGCGCTGAGTTTCAGGTGTGGCCCAAGCTCTGCAAACCTCGGGCCAGCAGAATTATAGCCAGGAGTGGGTGCTTCCTGACCAGGACTCTCCAAATGGGGCCCGCGGGTGAATGTACGTCTCTGTGAGAATTTTTTTCACTTGTGTATGTGTGTGTGTGTTTTAAGATTTATTCATTTATTTGAGCAGGGGAGGGGCAGAGGGAGAGAGAGTCTCAAGCCGACTCCACGCAGAGCGTGGAGCCTGACGTGGGGCTCAAGCTCACGACCCATGAGATCAGACCTGAGCCAAAACCAAGAGTCAGACGCTCAACCAACTGAGCCACCCAGGCGATCCCATTCGTGCATTTTCATTCCACCAGTAACAGCAGAGAAATGAAGGGGGGGGGGGTGGTTTTAGACGAGAGGAAAATGCTCTGCCTTGCGATGGGGTGCCTGTTTCGTGAGGGTTTAAAATGTCACAGCTCAGATTTGTGCATGTTAGTTCAAAACATGTAAATTTGACCTTAAAAAGCTCTAAAAAAACCAAATCGTCACCATCAAGTGGTAGTGGGATGGGGGGGGACAGGGTGTGGCAGGATGTTGATAACTGTTAAGGCTGAGTGAGGGGTACCTGGGGGCTTCACGGTACCGTTCTCGTCACTCTGTACGTTCTGGAAAGTTTCCATAATAAAAAGAAAACGGTATGTCAATGATCAGCACGTCTGGTAACTCCGCCTCCCATGTCTCCTGTAGGGTTGATGCCAAGAGGTCCAGCATGAAATGACAGGGGTTGGAGTCGGGGGTTCAGGTTCCTGCTCCACCATGCATGGGAGGCTGGGTGGCCCCAGGCAAGTGACTTCACCTCTCTGGGCCTCCATGTGTTCGTTCACTGGTCAAACGGGTGGAATCACAGTCTGCATGTCTCATGTGGCGGTGGACAGTCTCTCAGAACAGGGCCTGTGGTTTGTGCACAGTAGGTCGTGGCATCAATACTGGCCTTGATCCTGCTGTTCTGTGAGTTGGCTAACGAGAAAAGGGCAAAGGTGCAGCGGCCTCCGGCTTCCACCCTCTGCCTCCCTGACCCTGTCTCATCTCCCCTGCCGTCTTCACACTCATTCCCAGGACCTACCCTGGATCTAGGAGGTTGGAAATTGGGAGAGGGGCCAGAGTTGCTACATTTGGAATAAATGCTTCAGATTCCAGTGCGGCCAACAGCTCCGAGGCGACGGGGCACCAGTGGCCCACCAAGTGCTCACGGGGGGGATCGGGTGCCCCTAGACTGATAAAGGTCCCTTGTGGGACGGCGGGGTGGTATGCTCTGCCGCAGGCTGCCCCAGGACCCACCCCGGCCCTGCCAACTGCTAGTTGTGTGCCCTCAAGTTACTTAACACCCCCACACCCGTGCCTCAGTTTCCCCACCTGGAAAATGCGGATAACGGTATGCGCCGCCCCCCCCCCCCCACGGGATTGTTCTATAGGAATGCCTTTAATCGTCGCACGTGGTAAAGTATTTTGTGAGTGATGTATACTGCTGTAATAATTTCAACTGCCATTGTGAATAGGATCTCACGGGGCAAAGTGAGATCAAAGCTTTCTGGCCCCAGCCCAGTCGGGCTGGAAAAAAGTCCCCAAGCTCCGGCTTGGCCACCTGCTGCCAGTTACCCCGTGTCACCCTTGAGCACCTTTGGAAGGCTTTATATACCACCTGCTTCGGCCGTGGGTCGTGCATACGGTCCTACTTAAACCAACGGGCACCAAGGCTCTTCGAATCCTTCCAAGTCCGTTCTTACCCCCATTTCTCAGATGAGATAAGTGAGGCTGAACAGAATGGTTATGGAGAAGCCCCCGGCCAAAGACAGCCCAGGACACGTGCCCGCGTGGGGCTGGCCAATACTGCAGCCCTCAATCCAGCAGTCACAGGGAGACCTGAAGGACACAAATGAACCCACCGGCTGCTGAAAGACAGAATTTGAACCCTGCCCAGGTATTTGACAATATTAAGAAATCGTGATTAAGATTCAATGTGAACGGGGGGGCGCCTGGGTGGCTCAGTCGGTTAAGCGCCTGCCTTCGGCTCGGGTCATGATCCCGGGGTCCTGGGATGGAGCCCCCACATTGAGCTCCCTGCTTCTCCCTCTCCTCCCTGCTTTTGCTCTCTGTTGCTATCTCTGCCTCTTTCTCTCAAATAAATAAAATCTTAAAAAAAAAAAAAAAAAGATTCAAAGTGGAGGGGCGCCTAGGTGGCTCAGTCGGTGGAGCATCCAACTCTTGATCTCAGCTCAGGTCTTGATCTCAGGGTTGTGAGTTCAAGCCTTGTGTTGGGTTCCATGCTGAGCGCGGAGTCTACTTAAAAAAATAATGTAAAAACAGCGTAATAATGGCATCATGGTGTTGCTTTTCTTTTTCTTTAGAGTCCTTACCCTTTAAAAACATACCCTGAAATATTTAGGGGTGAAATGGTAAAATGTCTGATTTCCCCCAAAAGAACCTAGTTGTGGGTGTTCGGGGGGCATACAGACCTGTGCTGACTGATACTGCTGACCCCCAGCCACATACAGCTACGTATAAATTCAGGTTAATTCAATGGAATTAGGACAGAAGACTTGAATAAGACAGTTCTCCAAAGAAGATACACAGACGGCCACAGGCACATGAAAAGATGCTCAACATCACTCATCGTTAGGGCAATGCAGTCGAGACCGGAGACACCAGCTCACACCTATTAGGATGGCTACTATCAAACACGACCCAAAACAGAAAAACCCCAGAAAACAAGTATTGTTGAGGATGTGGAGACACTGGAACCCTCGTGCACTGCTGGTGGGAATGTAAAATGGTGCAGCTGCTTGCAAACAGTCTGGCAGTTCCTCAAAATGGTAAAAATAGCACTGCTATATGCTCCAGCAAATCCACTTCTGGGTATATTCCCCCCGCCCCCCAAGAACTGAAAAAGGAGGGTCTCGAACAGATCTGGGCGCACCCAAAGTCACAGCAGCGTTATCCACAGTCGCCAAAAGGTGGAAACAGCCCACGCCGATGGATGAACGGAGATGCGGTGGCAACTTACAATGGGATATTATTCAGGAAGGACATTCGGACACAGGCTACAACGCGAACGACCCGCGAGCACGTCACGCTACGTGAAACGAGCCAGTTACAAAGAGACCCACACCACACGATCCGACGTGTAACGTGCCCAGAGACAGAAAGTGGAATGGTGGCCGCCAGGGGCCGGGGAGAAAGGGGAATGGGGTGGTACTGTTCAGTGGGTGCGGACTTTCAGTTCTGCAAGATGAAGAGTTCTGGACGTGGATGGGGGCCGCGGTTGCACAACAGGGTGAGTGTTCCAATGCCGCTGAACCGCACACTTACAAACGGCTATAAGGTCGCGGGGGCGGGGGGAGCCCGGCTGGCTCAGCCGGTGGAGCGTGCGACTCCTGATCTCGGCGGCGGCATGAGTTCGAGCCCCACAATGGTGGGGACGGGGGGAGAGATGACTCAGATAAATCTTAAAAAAAAAAATGGCTAAAGTGGTAAATTTTACGTTATGCGTATTTTACCACATTAAAAAAAAAACACGAAAATTTTAAAAAAGGACAATGAGGAGTATCAAAGACTTTTTTAAAAATTCACCTAAGAAAGTTCAATGACACGAAGGTTTACTCTCAATCCCGCTTGCCACGTTTTGAGTGCTCAACAGCTACACGTGGCTGGTAGCTACCGTGCGGGGCAGCGTGGACTGGGAACATTTCCATCGCTGCAGCAAGCTCTCTCACCGGACAGAGCTGGTCTGCAAGACTGGTAGCAACTGAAAATGGATCAAGGTGGTTGATGACCGGTGGTGGTGGCGGGGGGGTGGTCCACGTTTGGCTGTTCTCTCCACTTGGTGCACGTTTGGAATTTTCCATAATGAAAAATCCTTACTTAAAAAAAAAAAGACTTTTTAATACCAAGTATCATGTCTGACTGTTTATTGTCTGCTTTGTTCCCCTGCGGGACGCCCGTGCCTACACAGAAGGAGCTCCATAAATATTTGGGGAATGAAGAAATGAACATACAGAGGCCATCAGACAAATCCGTTCATTTGTTCAGAGCAGCCTGGTAGACAGGGCATTTATGAAGTGCTCTATTATGTGTGTTCAGCCTGGGGATACCCTAATGAGCAAAAGCACACCCAATCCTTGGCCCTGGGGGGGTGGGGCATGACCCGTGGTTCTCAACCAGGGGTGGCATTGGACGCCCCTCTCCTCAACACACGCATACACAAAAGCTTAAAAAAAAAAAGTGACTGGGGGCCACAGCTGGTGTGCAAAGTTGCCAGCCCCAAACTGTCCACATGGGAGTGGGTATATTGAGCCCCTGTAGAGCAGAAGCTTTAAGAACTATCACCTGGCTCTGAGTCCCAGAACAAAGGGGACAGACACATGGACAGAGCTACAGCCAATCCACGAGGGCACGAAACAAGCCTTTGCCACTGAAAGCCCCGGAGAAGTGGGGCTCGCTTGCTACTGCACAAACTCAGCCAGAGCTGCCCGATGCACCCCGAAGAGCCCCCCCACCCCGTCCCAGTGCTTCCCTGGTATCGGGCCTCATGCTAACGTCACATCCACGGACCCCTCCTCGTCACCAATGGGGCAGGAGGAACGCTGCCTCAAGCGTCACAGCTCAGGACGCCGGGACTCAGAAGGGTCTGGATACTTGCCCCCAAAACCACACCAGGGGGGCCAAAATTCGAACTCAGACCCTGTGACTCTGGAGACCTCATTCTTCACCACCGCGCTATAAAAAGCAGGAAAAGCGGGGACCGAAAAATCACAAGCAGCTGGGGAGAACAGGCCTGACGCAACAATGACAAAGTGTCCTTCCAGAAGATTGTGTGAATGTCTCCTGCACTGGTAATGTGAGCGGGGAGTTCTGCATTGTCATCAGGAGCCGCGCACAAGCCAGATCGCCTAGCAGGACGCAGGATTCAAAGCTTCCACTCGGCTCCAGAAACAGGCTCATTCTAATTTCCCAGCGAAAGTTTTAGCAACCCCTGGGGGATTGATAGGCAACCAACATGCAAGTCTACAGAACCGTATCCTCTGCCGACGGGAAGGGACAGGAAGAGAAGCCGATGTGGCAAAGCCTAACTGTTGTTTTCCAAACACCACTTCCCCAGCCCTCCCCTCTCCTTACTCACAGAAGCCTGAAGCCGTTCAGGGTAACACTTGCCAACTCCAAGATGTAAACAAAGCCTGTTCTGAGTCAGTCTTTTTCAAACTATGGGTCACGCCTTGGAGGGTTGTGAAATCAAATGAGCAGGTTGTGACCAGGAGTTTTTTGTTTTTTGTTTTTTCCTTTTAATTAAATAGTATAGAGTAAAACGGAATGGAACAGAATAGGAAATATTAAAAGGCATCATCCGTGGTAAGCGTTAAATATCAGCTTGTGAGATTGGTTTCAATTCTGTGTGTCTGTACGTGTACGTATTTCCTACTGTGGGTTGTGGTCAAAATAGCTTGAAAATAATTAGACTACACCAGCAGCACTCCTAACCCCTGTATCAAACGTTCACTTTCCTAGGCTTCCTTGTAGCTAGGGCAGCTATGGTTCTGCAGATAGGAAGAGCCAAAGGGCACAGACTTAGGGACAGTTTTTCTTCCAGAATATAAAGACAGAGCTCCTCTAGGGAGAAAATCTTTTGCTTCCCACTTCCAGCTTCGAGTATAGTTGAGAAGACTGGAGCTGCTGCAGCCATTTTGCAACAACGAGGCAATAAACCTACGGCAGTTAAGCCCACCTACAGAGGATAGCTGTTGGGAGGACAGAAAAAGACTGGATTCTTAACAACTCCTCCTGCACTGCCTGCCTCCAGACTTTTTTTTTTTTTTAAGATTTTATTTATTTATTTGACAGCGAGACAGACAGAGAGAGAGGGAACACAAGCGGGGGAGAGGGAGAGGGTGAAGCAGGCTTCCCGTGGAGCAGGGAGCCCAATGCGGGGCTCGATCCCAGGACCCTGGGATCATGATCTGAGCCCAAAGCAGACGCTTAACGACTGAGCCACCCAGGCGCCCCTGCCTCCAGACTTCTTAATCCTTACAGATCAAACCACTATTAGGGTTTCCCATTATTTGCAGCCAGACACACCCTGACGACTTAGCTTGCATTTCTAGATATCTCTGCAACCCATCCCAAGGACTCTCTCCGGCTTCCACGGGTCAAGGACTGTCCTCTGAGTGTCACTGATTGAGAGGGCTCAGCAAAATTGAACAGGGCTGGTGGAAAGGGGATCTGAAAAAAAGATCACTGTGGTTGATTGCAAAAGTGGCCAGCAATTCTTCTCCCTGGTCCCATACTCTTGGCAGCTCCTCCTACCAAGAGATGGGGTCTGTCACCCCACACCTAGACTTTGGGCTGGCCTTCTGACTCTCTTTGGCCAACAGAATGTGGCAGAAGTGATGGTGTGTCTTTCTAAGCCAACACCTCAAGAGACCGGGCATACTTCTGCTCTCTGCCCAGGGATCATGACCTGAGCCGAAGGCAGACACTTCACCGACTGAGCCACCCAGGCTCCCCGGAAGTAGAGCACCTGCTCGTGGTCTTTCCAGGGACTAGATTAGGCTTCCCCATAGCATGGCGGCCTCAGAGTAGTCAGACTTCTATTTAAGATGGCTTAGGGCGGGCGCCTGGGTGGCTCAGTTGGTTAAGCGACTGCCTTCGGCTCAGGTCATGATCCTGGAGTCCCTGGATCGAGTCCCGCATCGGGCTCCCTGCTCGGCAGGGAGTCTGCTTCTCCCTCTCATGCTCTCTGTCTCTCATTCTCTCTGTCTCAAATAAATAAAATCTTTAAAAAAAAAAGATGGCTTAGGGCTTCCAGGTAAATGTCCTAGCGGACAAGGCGGACACCGAATTGCCTTCCATGACCCAGCCCGTGTGAAGAAGCCTGGGCCAGCCCACTGGGCGACAAGAGTCACGTGCCCGTCACCTCCATCATCCCAGCTCACATCCAATCAAGCCGCGGAAGCACAGCCACCTCGCTGACCTTCACCTGACCACAGACACCGAGGCAAGACTAGCAGTACCCAGCTGTGCCCAGTCCAAATTCCGACCACTGGGAACATGGCTTTGTTTGAAGCCACTGTGGCATCTCGTCTTCTCCAAAGATGATGCAACAATGTTGTTGATCCCCCCAATTCCCCACAGCGCAACCCTGCTACTTCTCCTGAATCAAAAAGAGCTTGTGACTACTTCAACTAGGACAGTGCAACAGACGTGCCGTTATGTGACTTTGCGGGCTGGGTCATGGAAGGCAATTCGGTGTCCGCCTTGTCCGCTAGGACATTTACCTGGAAGCCCTAAGCCATCTTAAATAGAAGTCTGACCACTCTGAGGCCGCCATGCTATGGGGAAGCCTAATCTAGTCCCTGGAAAGACCACGAACAGGTGCTCTACTTCTGGGGCGCCTGGGTGGCTCAGTTGGTGAAGCGTCTGCCTTCGGCTCAGGTCGTGATCCCAGGGTCCTGGGATCGAGTCCCACGCCGGGCTCTCTGCTCAGCTGGGAGTCTGCTTCTCCCTCTGCTTCTGCCCCTCCCCCCTGCTCCTTCTCTCTCTCCCTTGCTCTCTCGCTCAAATAAATAAATAAATAAAATCTTAAGAAAGAAAGTCCCATCATCAGGTTATCCCAGCCCAGGTGCCAAACGTGTATGAACAGGCCTTCAGCCCCCAGGCTTTCAGTCTTCCCAGCCAAGACCCCAGACATCGTGGAAGAGAGACCCACTGTCAAATTCCATGTCAAACTCTTGACCTGTAAAACCTGGGCATACTACAATTGTTCATTTAAGCTGCTACATTTGTGGATAATTTGTTTGTTTGTTTGTTTTAAGATTTTATTTATTTGAGAGAGAGAGAGAACATACAAGGGGCGGGGGCACGGTGAGACAAGCAGACTCCCCACTGAGCAGGGAGCCTGATGCAGGGCTCGATCCCAGGACCCTGAGATCATGACCTGAGCGGAAGGCAGACGCTTAACCAACTGAGCCACCCCGGCACCCTGTGGATAATTTGTTAAACAGCGATAGTTTGGGGGTTGTTACATAGCAGCAGCTAACTGATAACAGCCCTCTTCAGAGACAAACGACCAACCTCGACCTCACACCTCTGACTCCATCCGAGTTTTATCCGTCATTCTACCTCCCAAACCTCCCCAAGCCCTCTCCTCCTTTCCACAGCCACTGTCCCTGCTCACATAGAGATCCCATCATTTTTCTTTTCATCTATCCATCCACCCAGCCTGTGTTAATATTACCCTTGTTCACAACCGACTGCACCTATTGTTAAAATACTCAAACACTTCCATCCTGATTGGCAAATAAATGCTGCTTGAGCCCCCAGCACTCCACTTGGCCTCTTGGGATGTCCTGAAACACCCCCAGGACCCAGCAACCGCAGGGTGACACCTGGCCCAGCAGGGAGCCTGCAGGACCACCCTTCCACACCACACCAGGCACCACCTAGTCCATGCTAATGGTCTACTGCTTGTTACAAATTTTAAATTTATTTTATTTTATTTTTATTTATTTTTAGAGAGAGTGAGTGAGTGGGGGGTAGGGGCAGAGGATGAGAGAGAGAATCTCAAGCAGGCTCCATACTCAGCGCAGAGCCCAATGTGGGGCTCGATCCCACAACGCTGAGATCATAACCTGAGGCACAATCAAGGGTCGGACACTCAACCGACTGAACTACCCAGGTGTCCTGCTTGTTATGTATTTTATTTTATTTTATTTATTTTTTAAGATTTTATTTATTTTGGGGCACCTGGGTGGCTCAGTCGTTAAGCATCTGCCTTCGGCTCAGGTCATGATCCCAGGGTCCTGGATCGAGCCCCGCATCGGGCTCCCTGCTCAGCTGGGAGTCTGCTTCTCCCTCTCCCTCTCCCCCTGCTTGTGTTCCCTCTTTCACTGTGTCTCTCTCTGTCAAATAAATAAATAAAGAAAATTAAAAAAAAAAAAGATTTTATTTATTTTTTTGACAGAGAGAGACACAGCGAGAGAGGGAACACAAGCAGGGGGAGTGGGAGAGGGAGAAGCAGGCTTCCCGCTGAGCAGGGAGCTCCATGTAGGGCTCGATCCCAGGACCCCGGAATCATGACCTGAGCCAAAGGCAGACGCTTAATGACTGAGCCACTCAGGCGCCCCTTGTTATGTGTTTTAAATGTTATTTAAATGTTATTTAATGTTATTAAATTGATTGATTGATTCATTCATTCATTCACTCACAAGTGTCACTCAGCACCTCCTACATTTCTGCCCAGCGCTGACAAATTGGAGTGGGCAATGACAGCTCAAGTCCACCAGTAAAAACATCAATCAAACCACACACAAACGACAACACAAAGCCTGCCTCCTCCTGGCCAGGCTCCCTTCCTCACCGGCCACCAGGCTGACCTGCCCGACTACAAGGCCCACCCCTGCTCAGGAGCCTTCCTCACACGGCTCCCTGGTGTTTGGAAGTCCAGGCACTGGAAGTGGTCGGGTCTGTCCCCTCCACCCGATTGCCACGACTTCCTGCTTCATCATCCTCTTCATCACCAAAGCCAAGGTTTGCTGAGCACTTACAAAGCGCCCGGTGCTGTTCTAAGTGCTCCATCTTCCTACATTTCATTCTTACAACAATCCCTTGTAGAAGGTGCCACGATCCTCATACCCATTTCACAGCTGACAAAACCGAGGCAGACAAAGGGGTTAGGGAACCTGCCCAAGGTCACTCAGTTAGCAGAATGGCAGAGTCAGGATGTGAACCCAGGCCACCAGGCTCCCAAGCTTGTGGGAACTACATGATGGTGCCAGGCTGGCTAGCTGCCCCCCATCCCCACCCCCAGGGGTACACTTCCTGCAAGGACCTTCAGTACCCCACCTCTTACGGCCTCTTCCCCTTACGCTGTCCTGAAGCACCGCAGAAAACTCAGCTCATTTCCCACACACCTGGGTCCAACACTGAGTGATGAGTTCCCGCAGTGGACCTCACATGCCACAATGCCCAGAAACTGCCCTCTTCCGATTTTTCCCAGGGCATCTGTAGCACATTGAATAGTAATTCCCCAAAATGATATGTCTACGACCCCGGACCTGTGAATGTGGTCTTCCGTATTTGGAAAAAAGGGTCTTTGCAGATGTAATTAAGCATCTCAAGATGAGATCATCCTAAATTGTCTGGGTGAGCCCTAAATCTAATGACCAGTGACCTTCTCACGGACACAAGGGAAGACACAGAAGCTGGAAGAGCTAAAGAAGGACTCTTCCCTAGAGCCTCCAGAAGGCACAACTCTGACTGCCCGGGTGGCCTTGCCAACACCTTGATTTTGGACTTGTGGCCTCCAGAACCGTGAGCCGCCATGTTTGTGGTATTTGTTATCGCAGCCACAGGAAACTAGTATAGCACATAAATTTGTAAGATCCATCCTGGGTATACAATGTATATACACAAACCACCATGTACAGTTGCACAGGTTGTTCACTACACAAAGGAATTAAGTCATGGGGACAAGTGGGGCCTCAAATCCAGCCAAGGCTCTGCTCACATCAGTGAGACCCAGAAAAGGGCAACATCCACCTGGAGAAAGGACTCTTCTAATCCACACAAAGGAGACTAGGGGACTGTGCCCTCCCAGTAAGAGCTAACTTGGCCCTGAATATGTAGCCACTGGCATGCTATGTCTATTTTCAAAGCCAAAAAAGGAAAACAGGGAAAAAATGTTGATTCCTCACACACTCCCACCCCTTTGGGGAAGAGAGAGAAAAAGCAATTTGAAGAGCAATTAAAATCTACACCATCTTTATTTTCAGTGACCTTTAGAGTTCTAAAATCATTGAATTAGTTTAACAACATTAAAGCGTGCCCTATAAAACGTGGATTGCTCATAAAGCGACTGGTGTCTAGTTCCTAAAAGCCTAGTTTATACAGGTAGTTACACACTAGAATGTTTTGTGCCTTTTCTTCCCCCACCATCTACCATCCGCTGCTGTTCTAAATGCAGCTATAAAGCTGCGGGCTTGCCAAGAAAATCAGGTATCTCAAAAGGTTTTACATTTTCTTCTGAACGCTGGTTTATAAAAAAACAGAAGAAACTCCGAGAAGGAGGGAAACAGGCAGTGGGGTGGGGGAAGAGAACAGAAGGAATAGTTACGTTGACTGGACACAGGGCCTCCCGTGACACTGGGCAACAGGGAAGGCTTTGAGGTCGGGACCGAGTGGAGCTCAGAGGAACAAAAGAGAAAAAAGCTCCAAAACACTGTGCATGCTTTAGACCACTGGGTCTTAAACTTGAAACTGCACCAGAATCACCTGAAGGGCTTTTAAAGTAAGGTTTAATGGTCAGAAGGTCTGGGGCGGGGCTGGGAATGTGCATTTCGAACAAGTTCCCAGGTGATGCGGATGCTGCTGGTCCAGGGACCACACTCGGGAGAACGACTGTTCTAGAAGCTTCTGTCTCCGTTCTCTTCCCAGGGCTCTTGCTCTCATACTGAACACAAGCCACAGGTTCCTAGCCAGTGACAAGGTGGCCTCACGGGTCAACAGGCCTGAAGAGGTTGCCCATTATCCAAAGCCACTCCCAGCCTGACTTCCTGGTCAACAGAACTTGCATTTGGTTTCATTCAGCAATGTACCTGCTCACGAGGATGAGTCACTACAAGCGGAGGCCTTTGCCCCTTGGTCAGAAACTTCCTTCCTCAGCCTCCTTTGCAGTTAAGTTGTGAACATGGGAAAGATTTTTACATTTGGATAAAGAGAGCCCTACATTGGGAAGATTATTTGCCCCTACTCCTTCTTCCTGCTTGAAAAATTGATGTGAAGCATGACGACAATGGCTGGTGCTGCAGCAGCTATTTTGAGCCCCAAAGGGAGAAAATTAAAAGAATCAGAACCCAGCAGCCTGGCAATACTGAGTTTCCCCAAATCCCTGGAATGGTCCATTAGACATCTTGTTCCAGAAGAGGATGAAAAACCTGGGTTAACTTAGGTTAAACATATACCTACTCTATGACCATAGTGAAAAGAATGTGTACAAAAACATTTTCGCAAAAATTTTCACAGCAGCCTTCTTCACAAAAGCCCTAGACTGGAAACAGCACAGGTAGATGTACACTGCCTGGTAAATGAAAAAACAAACTGTGTAACAGCCACACAGTGGACAATAAAGGGAATATACTACTGTTACCGTCCAAAAACACAGATGAATCTCAAATGCATCGTGCTGAGCAAAGGAAGCCAGTCAGAGAAGACTACCCACGATGTGATCCCTCCACGTAAAGTTCTGAGCAAGTAAAACCGGTGGGAAGAAATCAGAGGTATGGTGGCCCCAAGGGGGCAGGCGGAGGGACAGAGGGAGGGGGATCTTCCCTGATGATGGAAATGTTCTGGATCTGGATCTGGGTAATGGTTACATGGGTAATTATTTGTCAAAATTCATCATGGTGTGTACTTAAGATGTGTGCATTTTGTTGCACGTAAATTATATCCCAGTAAAGCACAGCTATTGTGTAAGAGGAAAAAAAAAAAAAGCCCATACAATCGATTCTTATTATTCATGGTAGTTATGTTCTATAAAGTTACTACGATCACTGAATTAGGGAATCCTGAACTATCACTCCTGGGGGAAATCGAGGGTTACGTCCCTGCGAGCCTCTGGTCACATTTTCATCAGGCGATCAATACGTAACCTTGTTTTATGTGTGTTTCCGTTTAAATACACCTTGTTTTATATTGCTGATTCGTTCACAATGAACTCACGGCCCACAGCACTATAACTCACGTCTGAATGAAGCTTGCCCAGCACATGTGTTTTCTACATGAGGCACTTTCCAACCTTCTCGCACTTGGGAGCGTTGGGCTGAGCCTCAGCACTAGGCTTTGGGGCATTTTTTAAACGGTGAAATCACCACCACCAAGTGGTGGTGTGAAAAACAGGGCACTAGAGGTTAGATCATGAAAGGGCACTTGTTTGCAGTATGGGAGGTGAAACAAGAAGGCAGAGTGTTTGCTTTTTTGATTTCCACTAGGAACGGGCACACAGGGAGGCTCAAATTTTTACCCCCGCTCTGCGCATGTCTGCAGACGACCAAGACAGCGTGAGGAGGACTGATGGTTAGGTTGCAAGGATGACTACAGAGCAAGCAGATGAATTCACAAATATGGCATCTGCAAATAATGAGGCTCTCCAGATTCTAATGCATGCATCCCTTACTCAGAACTTCACTTACGTATCAATTTCACTTATGTATCCTGTAGGTACAACTGTGAGGTGTACATGTAGGCAGTCCTTGTTTATAACAGCAAGATATTGGAAACAATCCACTGGTCGTCAGTAGAAAACAGGTTGAACAGAAAACTACAGTCCATCTAAACAGGGGAAGATATTTGTTAAAAAAATTTTTGTTGAAAAAATATGAATATTATTTAAGCCATCACTGGTCAGGTAAACTATTACTGGCAGCCAAATGCACACAGACCAAAAGCTACTCTGTGGTAAAAGAAAGTGCCAGGATTTGAACCCAGATTTCATGGATACCGAAGCCTGGACAGCTTTCTGATGTCCGTGAAAACCCTGGATGCCCGAGCATCTGCGGGCAGCGAGCGGCCATCCCTCCCTCCACCCTCCTGCCGTGAAATGCTTTTCTTCCTGGATTCAAGCACAGCTTTCTAATTTCTCACCAGAGCGGAGCTGTCTTCAGGAACTAGCTAACCTCGATGGCTCCAAGACACCACGCTTCCTCCTGTTTCTTAATAAATCCCCCATCCTTCCCTGGGTTTTGCAACCAGCACTGTCCATGTAAAGATGTCCATGAGCACTGCCTGGAGTGCTGCGGGGGAGTCGCTAACTGCCTTCCTGCTTCCTCTCCGGTTCCTTCTAAACTTGGTTCCCCACTCAGTGGCCAAAAAAACGATTCCATTTTATTTAAGGTTGTGTCATTCTCAGCAGCGCTGGGGAGGCAGCAGCGAAGACAACAGATATCCCTGCTCTCCTGGAGGTAACGTTCTGCTGGCAGGAGTCCAACCATGGAGACATACAACATACAGCAGAGTGGACAATGGCAAGGATGGAGGAGAAAGGTGGCGGGGGAAGGGGGTAGGGAAGGAGGGGGATGCATTTTTAGCTGAAGTGGTCAGGACATCGTCCCAGATAAGAGGTGTTTGAGCAGACGTGGAGAGAACAGAAGCGATGTGGACACACGGGGAAAGGCATCTGAGGCAGAAGGGACAGCAGATGCAAAGGCCCTGAGGTGGAAATGTGCTGGGGGTGCTTGAGCAACAGCAAGGAGGTGAAGAGGGGTCGAAGAGGCAAGGTCAAAGGCTAGGCAATGGAGGGCCCGGTGGGCCAAGGTGAGGTCCTGGGCTTATTCTGAAGGAGCCCAAGAGATAGGACGGCTCTCAACAGCGTGGGCCATGATCTGACCCGGGTTTCACAGGATCCCTCTGGCTGCTGAGTGGAAAATGGATTGCAGGAGGTAAGGACAGGGGCAGGCAGCCCAGAGGGCAGACGCAGGTGGCGGAGGAAAAAGTGAAAACTGGCCAGATTCCTGACATGATGGCAGAGCAGCAGAGTCTACGGATCAACTGCCCAGGGGGTGGTGGGGAAAGAGCAGAATCAAGGGCCCTGCAGAATCTGAGTGGGATCGGAGGGCAGAGTGGATAATTGAGGGCAGCCAGGCAGGATGTGCAAACACAGCCTTATACAAGCTCCCTGGTTTGATCTAGCACCTTCTTCAGTGAAAACATTTTTATCTAAGGTATTCTGAGGGTCCCAAAGCTACTAATTACCTGGGTTAACGCACCCTATGCAGGGCAAGGGGCGTGTGTGTGTGCGCACGCTCGGAGCCTCAGAGAGAGAAAAGGCTGCAGGGGAGCCCGCAGGCCAGAGATGTGCAGGGCCCCAAGGCTTCCTCTCATAGAAATGCCCTTTGTATCTTGTTTCAGGATCTGTCCTCACCCCCAAATCTAAACAGTTTCTAAGTTTATTTGTGACTTTGAATCCGAAAACTATCTTGGGGTATATGGTGTGAGGTAGGGATCCAATTCCATCTCTCTCCATATGGATGACTATTTTTTGTTTTGGCACCAGCTCCGTTTACTAAGAGTCAGGGGCCACTGCGGCCCCATGTCATGTCCACACACGCCCGCCTCTTGTCCTGGGCTCTCTGTTCTGTTCCATTGGTAGAACATCAATTTCTATTTATTCCCTAACCTCAGAGATAAAACAGATTCAGCTGGACGGGTAATCAATATATGGATTGATGCTGGGCAAAGGTGACAGGTGGTCAGGGGAGTGAGGTGTCTCAGGGAAGGGCACAGGATCCCCAAAGCAGGCAGCATGATGTCCCTTAGCCCGAGAATACATTCCAGAGTAAGTCGACTTATATGTATTATACCACTGACTTTTAACTAAACTAATCCTCGTAAAAGAGACAGAGGGCACAAAAAAGGGGCTCAAAAAGGGACCAAAAGATTCAAAATAAAGTACAGACACAAAAGCTCACATATCATATGATTCCATTTATATGAAATTAGATGGAGGTGATGGTTGCATAATGTGTACATATGTACTTTATAATAAACAGATGACAGTGAAGAGCTCGGACTTTGCAACCAGACCTCCTGGGTTCAAATCCCACCTCTGCCACTTAACTGATGTGTTACCTTGGGCGAGCGATTAGAGCCTCCTCGTGCCTCAGTTTCCTTCTCTGTAAAATCAGGTTACAAGTTGTGTCCACCCCACAGAGCTGTGGGCATGGAAATGAGTTGATACGTGCAAATATATCGACGCTTAGTCACACGCTTACCATTTTCATAGCTGGGAGCATAGAATCAAAAGTGCTGTGTCCTTAGCCATGCGATCAAGGTCAATATCAGCAGTAATAAGTCAAGCCGACAGTGTGTAGTACCTTTAATGTGACATGAGGAGAAGGGTACTTCACCGCTGTGGTCTTCCTTCCCCAAACCCTAACTGCCAGTCTAATCACAAGAAAAACATCAGACAAACCCCCAAGTGAGGCACGTTCTCCAAAACTCTCGACTGGTACTCCTCAAAACCAACAAGGTCATCAACAGTAAGTAAAGTCTGAGAAACTGTCACGGCCAACAGGAGCCTTGGGAGACATCATGATTAAATGCAGTGTGGTTTCCTGGACAGGATCCTGGAACAGGAACATTAAGGGAAAACTAGGGAGATCTGAATACATTCTCCAGTTGGTTGATGGCAATGGACGGTGTTGGTTTCACGGTAAAGTCGTAAGATGTGAACATTAGGGAAAACCAGGTGCAGGCTATACGAAAACTGTATTACTTTTGCAACTTTTCTGCAGATCTGAAATTATTTTTAAAAAAGAGTTTATTATAGAAACAAAAAACCTCAATGGTCTTCAATGAACCTAAAAGTGTTGGGGGTGCAGCTCCGGCCGACTTACTGAAGGCCTGAGCTGTGCCCGAGGGTCCGCTTGAATGAAGGCTCAGACACGTGGGGATCTCGGCCTTCCTGTGTGGCCTTACCAGCTTCTTTCTCCTCTGTCCGCCTGACCCTGCCCTTGTTCTCCCACAATCTCATCCCCACATAGCAGCTAAAGGGCTCACGTGAGAACCTCAGTCAGCCCAGGTCCCTCCTCTGCTCAGAGCCCTCCCGGGACTCCTGCCTCCCTCAGTAAAAGCCCAAGTCCCTGCCATAGCCCTACAGGCTCTGCACCATCTGCCCCCACTTCCTGTCACTGTCTCCCACACTCTGCCCCTCATCTATGACCCTCCAGCCACACCAGCCTCCTCGATACGGCTCTACCACACCAGGCACAAGCCTCCCACAGGACCTTTGCACATGCTGCTTCCTGTCTGGTAGGCATTTGTCCTTACCTCCTTTTCTGTCACCAGGTCAGTAAGACTCAACCCGATTCCGTCTACAACTGCAATCCCTACCCGCCCCCTCGGCACTTCCACCTCCTTGCTTTGCTTTCCTTCACAGCGCTGATTACTATCTGATGTGCTGTAAACGTGATTTATCTTATCTGCTGCCTGTCTCCGCCAGGAGGGGGTGAGCCCCGGGTCTGTTTTGTTCACTTTGTGTAAACTCTGATGGAATGGCTGAGGCGGACCATTCTCAGCAGCCACAGCAAATGCTCAAGAGTGTAGGCGCCTGACTCACGACTGACCAGGGCTGCGGGGGGCGCGGGGAGGGGGGACCGATGCCTAGGCTGGCCAGAGACCCACGGGGCCGGGCTCAGAATGGAGGACTGGCCACTGGGTGGGAGGGAGGCCCGAGGGACCCAGAAGAAACCTGTCAGCATGAGCTGGAGAGGAGGCAAGAGGTCATGGGGGGGATGTCACAGCCCGAGTGACCACTGTGGTCTCAGATGAGACCGATCTGTGGGGGAGGGTGGTGAACTTGGGCTTCAGCACAGAGAGCTGCTCAGAGGAGGCGAAGAGAGCAGAAGTGAGCTGGGGCGGAGGCGCGGGAGGGAAGGGCACTCTGGAGAGACAGAGGGTGAGCAAGAGGAACAGACACAGAGAAGGTGGGCACATCTCCCCAGGTCAGTGCAGGACACTCCACAGGACTTGTTTGCCTCTCCCACCCTGTGCACCAACCCAGGAGGCAGATTAATCCAGTCACAGTCTACACCCATGGTACCTGCCCACTCAATGCCAGGAGCCACCACAATAAGGAGGGCAATCAGAACTCCGGGCAAATGTGCAGACTGCCCCCTAGGGGGCGACAGCACCTCCTGTGAACTGTGTCAAGCCCAACAGGACCCCCAGGCAGCGCCTCCCTGTCTACACTGACCGCATGGGTGTCTGGTGCTTGGGCACCATGAAAGAGAACATTTGTTAAGTCTATAGAGCAAGGGTGAAAGAGCTAAAACCAGCTGCAAGGACCACAATCAAGGCTTTCAGTCCTCATCCAGGAAGGATTCTAGAACACGTGACATGGGACACGCATGTGTCAAGAAGGTAGGGGAGCCTACGGATAACCTCCACCTGGCATCACATGGAGCCTGGGGCTACTCTCCGTGTAATTCCGCCCTTATGAATAATGGCAGATGTGGACCAGAGGGCATGTTCTAGAATGTTCACAGCACCCCTGAACCAGGAACAACCCAGATGCCTCATCAACGGGAGAGCACGTGAATACACTGTGGTAGAGCCACACCGTGGAATACCACACAGCAGCGATAAAGGAACAACACTACTGATCTACTCACAAGGAAGAACCTTCAAAAACATGACGTGGAGCAAAAGGAAACACCATCGTAGGATTTCATATGTCCAGTACAAACCCAGGCAACACTAAACTATGGCGTTATCATGGGGATGGAGGCTCCTGGTGGGGGATGTAGAGGTCGGGAAGGGAGGTACAGCATGTTCTGCTTCTCATCTGGGAGCTGGTTGTTGAGTGCGTCCAACCCATGAAAATTCATCCAGCTGCACGCTTAGGATGTGCACACTTTTCAGGACAATTCAACAAAAAGATCCCCCAGAAGGGAAGAAAACACCCTCACACCCTCGTCTACTCCTGAAAGGATGCAAAATGGTGCAACCGTGTGCCACACTGGCTGTTCGTCCAAACGTTAAACGTACAGCTACCCTACGACCCAGCAATCTCACTCCCGGTAGATGCCCAGGAGCGGTGAGAACACACGTCCGCAGAAAAACCCCTACGTGGACGTTCAGAGCAGAATTCTCCGTAACAGCTCCGAAAGTGGTAACAAACCAAGTGCTCATAAATGGATGAACAGAGAAACAAACCGTGGTACATCCACACAGCGGGTATTACTTAGCAAGAAAACAGGAAAGGCATCCTGACCCACGCTACGAAACCATCGTGCAAAGTGAAAGAAGCCAGAGGCGAAAGACCACCCTGTTTTATGGCACCACTTAAACACAATGTCCAGAATAGACACATCCACTGAGACAGAAAGTACATCAGTGGTTGCCAGGTGTTGGGCAGACAGGACGGATGCGAGGGCAGCTAAGGGGCTCAGGGCTGTTTCTTCAAGTGAGGAAAATGTTCTACAATTTGCGTAGAGCTAATGATGGTTACACAACCCTGCAAATGTATCATAAACCATAGAATTGTATGCTTTCCATGGCTGAGTTGTATGGCATGTGAATTTTATCTCAGTAAAACTGTTGTTGTTTTTTTTAAATATCTATGGGGGGCTCCTGGCTGGCTCAGTCGGTTAGGCGTCTGCCTTCGGCTCAGGTCATGATCCCAGGATCCTGGGATCGAGCCCCGCGTCGGGCTCCCTGCTCGGCGGGAAGCCTGCTTCTCCCTCTCCCACTCCCCCTGCTTATGTTCCCTCTCTCGCTGTGTCTCTATCAAATAAATGAATAAAATCTTAAAAAAAAAAAAGAAAAGAAAAAGTAGGGGTGCCTATTCAGTGGCTCCGTCAGCTAAGCGACTAACTCTTGATTTAGTCTCAGGTCATGATTTCAGGGTCGTGGGATCAACCCCTGTGTCAGGCTCTGCGCTGGGCATGGAGCCTGCTTAAGATTCTCTCTCTCCCTCTCCCTCTGCTCTTCCTCCCTCTCCCCTGTGCGTGCAGGTCTCTCTAGAGAAAAAAAAAAAGTAGAAAAGAAAGTAACTATGTATAAAAATATTCCTAGACCCTTTATTTCACAATTCAAAAGAGGAAAAGTAGCAAATACCTACTGACCACCTCAAGGCACCTGTTTAACCCATTTTACACAGTGACAACTGACCACGCCCCTGGTCACAGAACGGGTCTGCCTGGAAGCTGGGCTCCCAGCTCTCTCGTGGCTGGTTCCTCCTAAGACCCTGCTCTGCTCCCAGAGGGAAGCAGGAGGAACCAGCATGGGGGTGCCTGGGACAGACCTCTGACCTCTCCTTTGTCTCCTTCCACTTCGCTGAAAGCATCCATTCATTCACTCAAAATTAAGAAGTATTTCCCAGAGCCACATTACACCTGCATTTCTTCAGCGATCTCCCCACTGGTCTCTCTGCCCCCACCCCACTAGCATCTGGTTAGAACATGAGTCGGCTCATGTCCCTCGTCTGCTGAGAACCCTCATGTTCCTGTCTCACTTGGAGAAAAGCAAAGTCCTCGCTGTGGCCCACAAGACCCCACAAGATCTGCCACTGTACCCTCTGCCCTCATATCCTGCTCTCTCCCCTCGGCTTGCTCAGCTTCCGCCACATGGACCTCCTCAATAGTCTTCAAACACACCAGGCACCGACCTGTCTCAGGGCCTTTGCACTGACTCTTCCCTCTGCCTGGATTGCTCTGCCCCAAAAACCCACACGGCCTCTCCCCTAACCTCCCTCAGGTCTCTACACAAATGTCAACCTCAGTGACCTCACCTTCCCTGACTACTCTATTTAAAAAGTGCAGCCCAACCCCCTGCACCCTGATCCCTCTTCTCCTGCTTTATCTGTTAGGAACACTTATTGACATCTGACATAGTAAATATTTTATAGGCTTATCTTGTTTATTGTCGGTCTCTGAAGTAGACACTTGAGAAATATTTGTTAAATATTGGGTAACTGTGTACAGTTGTGCAGGTTGTACACTGCACAATCCCCCGACCCTTCCCCCCTGCTCTCCCCTGGGGAGGCAGTCCCATCTTAGGACACTGTAGATTTGTGTATACATATGACCACAATTTTCTGGCAGATGGCAGAAAAGGGTCATGAGAAAGGGGCATCTGTTTTTAGTTCCACAAAAGCACCACATGGGCTCATGGAGGCCTGAGCTAAATAAATAGGCAAACTGCTGCTTCAGATGCAGCCAGAAAGCACCACACACGCCCAGACTGCGTGGGTTCAGATCCTACTCTGCTATTCAAGCACCTGTCTAACCTTGGGCAAGTTACTTCTCTCTGTACCTCTGTTCTACCTTGGGTCTACAGGAACAGTAACACCCCCACGATACGGTGTGAGGCTTAAACGAATCAATACATACAAAGTACATGACCTGTGGCTCAGAGGACGTGCTGGAGAAGTGTGCACTATTATCATAGTAGCTATTGTTCTCAAATCCCCAGGCTCAAGTTTCGAAAAATACAACTTGGGGCGGGGTGGGGGGATCCGATCTTAGGCGCAATGTGCTTCAGCCGGGTTTGTGCTGGGCTGAGCCGCCCCGTGGGCTTTGGGTTCCGAGCCACCTCGAGGGGCTCTGGGGACCTAGGGAGAGTTCCAGCGAGGACCCAGCCCTACTCACCGAGGTTCTGATCTCCTCCCAGGGACAGTGGAGGATGCTGGTGTCCACATAGTGGGGCGGAAACCCCAGCTCCAGGGGCACAACCTCTCAGCGGGCATTCCCGGACCCATGATGTGCCCGCCTGGCCGGTTCCCAAAACGCCCCTAGACCGAGCTCGACTTCCCGAATTTTCCTCCTGTCTTTAGCTCTCTACGTCATTCTAGTCAACTGTGCAAGAATGAGTGCCCCAAGGGCAAGGGGGAAAAAGCAGATCGATTGGGAGGAAATATGCCAAAACACTAACGAGGCTGCGCTACCCGGAGAAATAGAATTACGAATCACTTTTGTGTTCTCAGCATTTCTAGAACTTTGGATATTCCAGTGTCGCCCCCGTCTTTCCTCTTTTGTTCCTTCTAATGATCTTGTGCTTTTTTTTTTTTCTGTTGAGAAACTGTGTTTTGCTTTCACTTTTTCTGGAAACCGCATGCCCCCCAAACACACTCATTGTAAGTGCCACAGATCGTCCCCAACTGAAACGTGCCAGCCGCCGGGATGGGAACAAGATGAGCTCAGGCTGGCCAAGTGTCCCTTTGAAAGGAAGAACCTCATGGTGCTCAAGAGAGCAGGTTCTGAAAATCTGAATATCTGAATCTCACAGGAAGGAACCAGAAGTCAAACCCCCTCAACAGAGGCACCTTCTACAAGATAGGACCTTTCCAAAAGGCAATGTCACAGAACACAAAGAAAAGCTGAGAAAAGCCTCCCAACTGAAGGAAGGGAAAGAGATAAGAGGGCTAAAATGCAATGCGTGATCCCAAACAGGATCCTCTTGGTGGGGGGGGATCCAGCTATTCGGGGCGTTACTAGGACAACTGACAAAAACCAGAATACAAAGAATAGTAGAGCAGATAACAGCGCTGGGTCAATGTTCAACCAGGAGCACCTGATCACTATCCTGGGCTTACGTAAGAGAATATCCTCAGTCTTCGGAAACACACATCAAAGTGTCAAGGGCCAAAAAAGCACCTGGTACCTTTCCTAATCTCCAGCGGCTTACGTGTGTGTGTGTGTTGTGTGTGTGTGTGTGTGTAGAGTTCAGGTCAGACTGGCCCATTTTCCAGATGAGAGCACTGAGACTCATGGGCAGAATACCTTTTGCACCACTGGCCCACAGAACAAGAGAAAAGGAGGGTGAGGAAGGAAATGCGGTAAAATGTCACAAGCCGGCGAATCTGGAGAAAGATTTCTCTGTATGTGTTATTTTTGCCACTTGTCTTGAGCTTTGAAATTTTCTTCAAAATAGAAAGTCCGGCTGGCTCTGGGGCCATGCTGCCTGGATCTGCCCCTCGCTCTGTCCCTCTCGGCTGGGCAACATGGAGTCAGTGACTCGCCCTCTCTGTGCCTCGGTTTCTGTGTCTATAAAACAGACTCAGAGGCCAGTGGTGTTCTGCTTGAACATGCATAGGGGTGTTTTACTGCCAATCTGCATTCCAACGGGGCTTAAATATTCTTGCCATGACCCCTGCTTATGGAGCTGTTGCAGGATTTAATGAGTCCACACGCAAAAGACATCAAATGCTCAAAGTTAACTGTTATCACAATGAGTGAACCAAGGCAATGAAAATGGGTGCTTCGTTCGCTTCTCCTTTGTCTCTCTGTCCATGGACACCTACCAGGGGGGCTGGTCCCTGTCTGGTGCTGGGGAGCTTGGTGATAGCACCATGAGTGGCCCCAGGGACCGTGAGACAGGGTCCTGTGTCCTTGGAAGTGGGTGCCCCTGCAGGGCCTGGACTGAGCCCCATTCAACTGTGTCACTCTGACAGCCAGCAAACCAGAAGCCCCAGATATAGATCTGCTTTACACAGAGTTCCTTCTGTGGGCCAAATTTTGGAAAGCCAGAGATGTGTTCTGTAAGAGACTCCCAGGTTTCCAGCTCTTCTTGAAAAACTGGAATATTGGCCCTGGAACGAGAAGTGAGCAGCGCCTGACCCCTTTCGACAAAGGACAGGGATGCAGCCCAGAGAAAGAAACTGACCACCCGATAAAGAAGATGACAAACAACCTGATTTCAGAACAAAATAAGATCGACAAGGGGCACATAAGCCAACGGAGAGGTTCAACCTCTGTAGTCAGCAGGAGATTTAAATTGCGACCATAATGAGATACCACTAGGTACCCAACAGAATGTCTAAAATGAAACGGACGGACGCTACCGCGTGGTGGTTAATGATGTGGAGCCCCTGGAACTCTTCAGCCTTGCTGGGGGTAACGCAAACCATCACAGCCTCTTTGAAAAACAGTGGGGCCGTTTCAACTCCAATTAAACACATTCTTATCTGCCTTAGTCATTCTACTCGGAGGTGTTTACCCAAGAGAAATGATACCATGTGTCCACACAGAGATTACTACATGAGAGTTCACGGCAGCCCCACTGGTCAGGGCCAAACACTGGAAATAACCCAAAGGTCCACCAGCAGGTGAACGGATACACAAATTGTGACCTGCCCGCACCATGGGATCCCACTCAGCCACGAACGGAAGCAAACGACTGACAAATCCATCACGGACGGATCTCAAAATCACTCTGCTGAGTGGCAGAAGCCAGACGTAAGAAGAGTGCATGCTGTGTGAATCCGCTTATATCCAATTCTAGGAAAGGCAAATCAAATCTATTGTTACAGAAAGAAGATTTCACTGCCTGAGCCCAGGAGGCGGGGAGCACTGATTGCAAGAAGGCAGGAGGGACTCTTTGGGGAAGGCAAATGTTGTGTCTTGACTGTGATGGTGGTTTACAGGATGGTACTATTTGTCAAAACGCAGCGATAGTACTCTTAAAATGGATGTATCACATTGTACATAAATTATATCTCCGTAAAGTTCATTAAAAAAAAAAAAAAACAGACTCTGGTCTGTCTGGCTCCAATCCTGGCTCCAATGCTTACTGGCTGTGACTTGGGGCAAGTGTCTTCACTTCTCTGTCTCAGAGCCTTTGCACTTGCTGTTCTTGTTGCCGGGAACACCCTTCCTGCAGACAGCAACAGGGCTGGCCCCCTCGCTTTCAGGTCTTTGCTCCAATGTCAGCTTTTTGGGGGAGGGCTGGTTAAAATGACCACTTGCACCACCAGCCCTCTCCTCCCACTTTCCCTATTTCGGTTTTTTCCCACAGCACTCAGCACCTTCTGAGGGGTCCTATCATGGGTCCCCACCAGCAAGCCAGCTCCCCAAGGGCAGGGACCTTCGTCTAGTTCGTGGCATAGCCTCCTCCTAGAATACTGCCTGGCAGATCACAGTCACTCTGTAAAAAAACTTTAGAAGTAAACAAAGGGATACATACTACTCCCATGTGGGGACGTGAGTTATAAACACTGATAAAGGAAAAAAGTGCACTTCATGATCACCCTGTCCAGGAACCGATGATCAGAGAGGTGAAGACACTGACTCCAGGTCACTCAGCAAGTAAGGCATGGAGCTGGGGTCCCCCTGCCGCCCCAGGGCAGTCTGACTCCATCAACTGCCTTCACTGGATCCTGCACTCTGCCCCAGGGGAGGGCGTGATCGAGGACCTCCAAGAGACCCAGATTTCATGCCCTGAGTAACAGGGGGCAAGAGGGATTGGGGGTTTCTGTATAAGAAGACTACTCCGTCAAGACTAGGCACCGCGAGGCTGAGAGACCAGGGCCAGATTGGAAACCGATCAGAATTCATAACACACAGCTCCCCCCCGCCCCACGAAAAGACGCTCCACATCATCAGCCGTCAGGGCCACGCAAATCAAAACCATAATGAGACACCACTTCACACCCACTAGGATGATTATAATAAAAAAGATGGATAAATTAGAGTCCTCATGACTTGTTGATGGAAATGTAAGAGTGCAGCCATTGGAGAAAACATCTGGCGGGTGGGTGGTTGCTCAGGAAGCCAACAGAGAGTTAGCGTATGACCCAGCAATCCCACTTACAGGCGTACATATCCACGCGAGAAGTGAAAACACAGGTCCACACACGTGCTCGTGCATGAATATTCACAGCGGCATGATTCACGACAGCCAGAAAGCAGAAACGATGCATGTGCTCCTTGACCGATGGGTGGGGAAGCAACAGGCGGCAAATCCACACAGTGGAATATTATTCAGCCAGAAAAAGGAAGGCAGGACTGATCTGCCGCTATGGCATGGATGAACCTCGGAAACACCACGCTGAGCAAAGGAGGCTGGATTAAAGAGACTGGGTGGGGGCACCTGGGTGGCTCAGTCATTAAGCGTCTGCCTTCAGCTCGGGTCATGATCCCAGGGTCCTGGGATCGAGCCCCACATCGGGCTCCCCGCTCCGCGGGAAGCCTGCTTCTCCCTCTCCCACTCCCCCTGCTTGTGTTCCCTCTCTCGCTGTGTCTCTCTCTATCAAATAAATAAATAAAAATCTTAAAAAAAAAAGATAAAGAGACTGGGTGTTGCAGGAATCCATTTATATGAAATCTCCAGAACAGTGGCAAATCTACAGAAACAGAAAGCAGATGCAGGGCTGCCAGGAGCTCCCAGGGCAAAAGGCAGGACTTGGGGAAATGAGGGCACGAGAAGTGAATGTAGGCTTCTTTCTGGGGTGACAGAATATTCTAGAATCTGATGTGGTGATGGTTGCGCAACCCTATGACTATACTAAAAAAAAAATCACTGAATGGTGCACCTCAAAAGGGTGAATTTTAATGGCATGCAAATTACATCTCCATTTACAAAAATGTAAAAAAAAAAAAAAAGGCATATCCCTTGATGATACCAAACGACTTTTAATTTTCTTAGGTTTGATAATGTGGTGGTGGTCACGTAAGAAAATGCTTATTTTTGTTCTTTAAATACATACTAAAGTATGTAACATTAAAATGACAAGAGATCTGGGATTTGCTTTAAAATCCTTCAACAACAACAAAACAGAGATCGATAAAGCCAGCATGGCCAAATCTGGATGTACGTGGAACTCGGGGATACAAGGAACGAGAGTTTATTACGCTGCTGTCTCCACTTTCAGGTACATCTGGAAATTTTCATAATTTTTTTTTTTTTTAATTTGCCCCCAACAATTCCAACTCTGGGATTTTAACTTACAGCTCTACTTGCATTCATGCAAATCAACACTGTACAGTTACTCAGTGTCACCTTGTTTCTAAGAGACTGGAGCTAACCTAAATATCCAGCAAAAGGTCACTGGTTCAGTAAGTTAGGGCCCTTGGATGGGATACTATGCAGCTGTGACAGGCCCTGAAGTTGATAAGTTAGAACCTCCAGGATATATTATTAAAGGCAAAGGGCAGAGCAATGTTAGAATACCGTTATTAGTGCCTCAAAAAAACGTGTGTGTGTGCGTGCATATGCCCGTGTGTGATGCTTACATGTGCACAGAACATCTCTTGGGAAAGAAGTCTAAAAACTATAAGTGTTTGGGGCACCTGGGTGGCTCAGTCGGTAACACGTCTGCCTTCGGCTCAGGTCACGATCCCAGGGTCCTGGGATCGAGCCCCACGTGGGGCTCTCTGCTCGGCGGGGAGCCTGCTTCTCCTTCTCCCTCTCCCTCTCCCTGCCTCACTGCCTACTTGTGCTCTCTCTCTGTCAAATAAATAAAACCTTAAAAAAAAAAAACTATAAGCATTTTACCTCCAGGAAGAGGATAGCTGGGAGTTGGGGGGAGAGAGGGAGACGTTCCACTAGAAATCTTTGCTACCATTTGAGTTTTTGTACTTGGGCATGTGTTCCCGCTGCTCCCAAAAATACATAATAAACACATACATTTTTAAAAAGCCCCAAAGAAAAGCTGTTTCCTAAGCATGGCCATGTCCCCACACATCTCCCCTGGGGCTGGATTAGAAGGATCAGGTTGTCCCTTCTGCTCCTTCCCCTGGGTGGGCAATGGGCACCAGACTGGGGCTGAGGCCTCCCTCCAGGGAGAGCAGAAATGACCCATGGGCCCGCCCAGGGCTCCCGGGGAACGATTTCCAGACTCATACTCCCTTGGCTGAGGCTGGGGAGAGGGAGATACAATACAGAAAGAACTGGAGGAAGAGAAAGGAGAAGAAGAAGGGGGAGGAGGGCAAGGGAAGAGGGGGAGGAGGAGGCCTGAGTGCCTGCAAGAACAAAGCAAGGACAGGCCTGGGCAGGAAGCTGCTAGAAAGGCCAGCCCCCACCTCGGCAGAAGAAATGGCCACCAAGGAGCTTTATTCATAAGCGACAACAAACTGGAAAACTACCCAAATGTCCATCAGCTGATGAATGGAGAGACGCAGTGTGGTAGATCCATACAATGGAATGTTATTCGGCCATAAAAAGGAGAGAGGCCCTAACACGCGCTTACAACACAAGTGAACCTGGGGACGTCACGCCGAGGGAAAGCAACCAGACACAAAAGGCCACATAGTGTAGGATCCCGTGTATAGGAAATGTCCAGAGCAGGCAGAGCCGCAGAGATGGAAAGCAGATTAGTGGCTGCCAGGGGGTGGGGGGAGAAATTAAGTACAGAGTTTCCTTCTGGGTGATGAAAATGTTCTAGAACTAGATTGTGGTCACAGTTGCACAACTCTGTGAATATACTAAAAACCACTGAATTGTACACTTGAAAAAAAAGGAGACGTTTACAGCATGCAGGTAGCTCAAATGTGAAAAAGAAAATGAAAAGAGAAAAACAACAACAACAGGAATGAACACAGTGATGAAAGGTGACCGTACGGGCGGGCCTTAAGAACATTCCGGTGAGTGAAAGAAGCCAGGTGCAGAAGGCCACACAGTGTGGTGTTCCACGAAATGTAGGATTTACGTGAAATCTTCAGAAAGGCAAATCCATAGAGACAAAAAGCAGATTAGCGGGTGCCAGGGGCGAGTGGGGAGAATAGGGAGTCACTGCTTCATGAGTGTGGGGTTTCCTTTTGGGGCGATGAAAACGTTCTGGAACTGGAGAGTGGCGAATATCCTAAAAACCACTGGATTGTACAACTCTAAGTGGATGAGTTTTATGGTATGTGAATTAGGTCTCGATAAGCTGTTTAAAATTTTAAGTGGAGGAAAAAAAAAAGAAACTGATCACATGACCCACTTCACCACCCCAACCTGACTCTTCATCCCAGCCTGTACACTCACTTGGGGCATCTCCTGTCAGCGTAGCCCCCAACCACCCAAACACACAGGCCTGGTCAAGAATGGCAGAACCGGAACCCCCACCTCCAGTCCCGGTTGTATTTCCTGGGACCTCCTTACGTGATGCAGGGATACCCCTGCAAAGCCATCCTGGGTTGCTTTCCTTCTGTACCCACAGTTGGTAGAGGCGCCACGAGGGTGGGCACCAAGTTTCGGCCTCATATTCTCCCCCCACAACCCGAGCCAAAAATGGGCAAGAAGACATAGAAACCACAAAGGAATGTGAAATGTGCCTGCTTTGTAGAATTTCCTAAGCGCAAAATGCTGATTTCAGAAGCATAAATACCTTTATACTGCAACAAAACAAAACACGGACATGGTTATACTTCGCTAAAAAGTAAACACACACACACAGGAAACCAGCCTTGAGGGACAGGACCAGCGGGGACCCCTCCCCCGTTCTCCCCCCCCATCCCCCGCCATCTACCACCACCTGCTCTTTGTGGTGCCTCAGGAGGTTAAATTGATAAGAGGTCAGGTTTAAGTCTGGTACCAAGGAGGGAGGAGGGAAAAACCACATTGCTCGTAAGCAATTCTTTTTTTTCCACAGAGCTCCTGGGAAGGGTTTCCCCGGCTCTGGTTTCTGTCCTTCCCAACGGGGCCCCCCCACCTTGTCCTTCCAGCGCAACACCCTGCACTTTCCCACTGGGTGGAGAGAAAAACACAACCAAACACCTTTGACTCATTCCCTCCACAACACATACCTAGTGAGCACCTACTGCACCCTGGGAGACCCCCCCAGTAAAGAAGCACACCACACCTTCATAAACAAATTCATCTATAACGTAATCTCAGCTGGTGGTAAACGGCTAGGAGGAGATCATAATACAGGATGAGGGAGAGATGGGGAAAGGGAGGTTTCAATTTTAAAATTGGGTCCTGGACAGAGGTGACATTGAAGCAGAAACTAGAATGAAGTAAGAAGAGAGCCATGCAAATATGTGGGGGAAAGCACCTCAGAGGGCTGAGGGAACAGTAAGTGCAAAGGCCCCGAGGCAGGAAAGTGCCCGGTCGGCTCCAAGAACAACTAGATCACTGTGTGGTGCGTACAGGGCATTAGTAATGATGTTAGAAAGAGAGTGGGGGTGGGGAAGAGGCATGGGAGGACTGTGGATTTTGTTCTAAGTGCTCTCAAACTGGGGTTGGGACCCATGGGGCACGAGGCAGTCCTCTGAGGAGCCCAGAAGTTGCCCATACAGTTCAAGTCAAACAGCTAATCCAGATGCCCCATCCCCTAGTACTGAGTCCTTCCCATCCAGTCCACTGGCTACACCAGCATCAACAAAAACACACCCACTGTGGTGAAGGCTGTTGTGTGTTCCCCCAAAACCACGTTTTCCTCCTAGGCGCGCTGCAGGACTACATTTCCCAGCATCCCTTGTAGCTGGGTGTGGTCACGTGAGTGCACTCCCGCCACCGGGAAGCAGGTGGAAGCAACATGGGCACTTTCCAGGCCCGGCACATGACCTATTCCTCCATCCTTCCTCATCCACGGCGGGCCCCAGACTTAGGGGAGGGCAGAGCCACAAGAGGGAAGGAGTCTGGTTCCTCAGTTCCTCCCAGGAGGCTGCCCGACAAGAAACACCCTCGCTGGTCTATAACATACGCAAGAAGAAAATTTTATCATCTTGAGCCTCCGCGAATAAAGGGCTATTTGTCACAGCGGCTAGCAGGACCCCCGCTAACTCACATACCCACCAAACGAAGGCTGATCAACTTGGCAGCCTGCTCGAATGAGGAACCTCTTGCAGAAGTTCCAGAAAGGGAAGAGAGGGCAGGGGAAACTGAGTCTCTGCATGCTTCAGGGTCTAAGAGGTGTGCCCAACTCAGAAGAGCCTACAGCAAAGCTTCAGGGCCGCAGTTGGGGCCCAGGACTTAAGTGTCCCCAAGATGCTCTCAGCCGTGTCAAGTTTGTCTTTTGAAAAGAAACGTCAACTCCATGATCAAAGCTCAGCTTATATCCCCAGCCCGATACCACACCAAGGATGAGAGCCCCAATTTATGAACCACCAGTACCATTCCCAAGGTACTGGGCTACCCCGACGACCCAGCATAGTAGCTCCCTTTATCCCACAGGTGAGGAAAGCTGACACCCACAGCCGCTAACCTGACAACAGGAACTGCGGGTCACCACAGATGTGCCGGGCAGGCATTTAAATACTCAATTTATCTATGGGCCCCAGGAGGTGGGAGCCTAGAAGAGAAGCTCAGTGAGGCCAAGGACTGTACCTGGCACTGGGAGGTGTGTAGGGAATACCAGTTGAATAAATGAACAAACAAATAGTTCCCTATTTTCCCTTTTCCCAGATGAGGCAATGAGGCTCAGAGAGGGCATGTCACTGACTTGAGGTCACCCAGCAAATGGGTGAGGGGACCAGGTTTCGGGTCAAGATCCAACCCCAAGCACTTGCCCTGCTGACTCTGCCAGTCTGTTTCTAATGCCCCTCACCCCCAATCCAGAGCCTGACCTGGACCAGCTAAAAGCCTCAGGGCCTTTTCTTAACTGTTCTCAACTACCCCCCCCCCCGACCCCTGCCACCCCCACCCCAGTACACTTTCCTTCAGCTCATTCACATCCTCCCAAGTTCCTTGCTCACTAAGTATTCATCCATTCAGCAATTAAGGACTAAGACGCATGTGTGCCAGGCTCTGTTCTAGAAACCACGGGGAGTTGGGGGGGGGGGGGGGGGGGGGGCAGAGAACGGCCATGAACAAAACAAAGATCCCTGTTCACCCAAAGCTTACGCTTTTGACCAGGGTGAGGATGGACACAGAAAAGAAGGGTAATATAACATATTATACTACATATTTACAAGTTAAACTTCCATGTATTTAATTTCTATCTATTAAATAAAAATGTTGGGGCGCCTGGGTGGCTCAGTCGTTAAGCGTCTGCCTTCGGCTCAGGTCGTGATCCCAGGGTCCTGGGATCGAGCCCCGCATCGGGCTCCCTGCTCAGCAGAAAGCCTGCTTCTCCCTCTCCCACTTCTCTGCTTGTGTTCCCTCTCTCGCTGTCTCTCTCTCTGTCAAATAAATAAATAAAAAATCTTTAAAAAAAAAAAAAATGTTAACGCTCACTATAAATTATATTTATAAATGTTAAAATAGAAATGACATCTCATGTACAGAATTATTTATATTAAAAGCATTTACAAATATTATAAAATATTGAGAGATAAAAAGATCAATAAAATGTAAAATAGATGGTGTATCAGAAGTTGCTAAATGCTATGGAGGAAAAGCAGAGAGATAGAAGGACCAGGGATTTGCACAATTTTAAATAGGGTGATAAAGGCAGGCATGGGGGGGCGCCTGGGTGGCTCAGATGGTTAAGCGACTGCCTTCGGCTCAGGTCATGATCCTGGAGTCCCGGGATCGAGTCCCGCATCGGGCTCCCGCTCGGCAGGGAGTCTGCCTCTCCCTCTGACCCTCCTCCCTCTCGTGCTCTCTGTCTCTCATTCTCTCTCTCTCAAATAAATAAATAAAATCTAATAAAAAAAAAAAAGGCAGGCATGGGTGAGGAGGAGGGAGCCACAGAGCAGGGGGACAAGCAAGTGCAAAGGCCCTGAGGTGGACAAGTCAGGACATGCTTCCTGACTTGAGGAAGGCCAGTGTGACTGAAACAGAGTGAGTGAGAGTGAGTAGTTAGTGGAAGATGAGGTTAGATTGTAAGCCAGGGACCAGACTGTGTATAATAACAGCCAAAAGGTAGAAACAACCGCAGAGCCCATCAACAGAAGAATGGATGAACAAAATGTGCTTGATCCGTGCAATGGAGTACTACTCAGACTCAAAAAAGAACGAAATTCTGACCCGTGCTGCAATATTGATGAACTTTGAAAACATGAGGCGAAGTGAAATAACCCAGACACAAAAGGACAAATATTATAGGATTCCACAGAGACAGAAAGTAGATTAGAGGTTACCAGGGGCTGGTGGGAGGGGGAATGGGGAGTTGCTGAGTAATGGGTACAGAGTTTCTGTTTGGAATGATGAGAACATTCTGGAAATGGACAGGGGTGATAATCGCACAACACCGTGAGGGTACTTAGTGCCTCTCAATTGTACACTTAAAAAAGGTGAAAATGGTAAATTTTATGTTATGCCTATCTTACCATAATTACAAAGCAGCTAACGCTTTACTCATATCGTGTTGGATATATCAGGCACTGTTCTAAAAGCTGTACATATGTTAATTCATTTGCTCCTTCAATGACTTTAGAGAGGCACCTTCTAAACCAGGGAAGAGAGAAATATGATGCGAGTCACCTATGTCATTAAAAATTTTCTAGTGAGGGGCGCCTGGGCGGCTCAGTCGTTAAGCGTCTGCCTTCGGCTCGGGTCATGATCCCAGGGTCCTGGGATCGAGCCCCGCGTCGGGCTCCCTGCTCCGCGGGAAACCTGCTTCTCCCTCTCCCACTACCCCTGCTTGTGTTCCCTCTCTCACTGTATCTCTCTGTCAAATAAATAAATAAAATCTTAAAAAAAAACAAAACTTCTAGCGAAAAGAGCAAGTGAGTTTAAATGTTAATTTAATTTAATTTAATGAGGGAGAGGGGCAGAGGGAGAGAGAGAATCTTAAGCCGGCTCCATGCTGGGCATGGGGCTCGATCTCTCACCACCCTGAGATCCCGACCTGAGCTGAAATAAGAGTCGGATGTTCAAATGACTGAGCCACCCAGACACCCCTAAATATGTTCATTTTAATAATATATTGTATATAACCTGATATTTACAAACATGATCATTTCCATGTGTAATCAATATAAAAATATTAATGAGAGCATTTATCCCCCCTACGCACTTCATTCTAAGACTTTAAAATCTAGGGTGTATGTCACACGTGGCCCGTGGCTACTGCACTGGACAGAGGAGCTCGCGGCCACTGTAAGGACTCTGGCTCTTACTCTGAGTGATGGGAGGGACGTGAGCGGCCTCAGGTTACAACAGGGTCCCTCTGCCGTCTGGGGGGTATGGGGTGGTGGGGGCACCAGGAGGAGGAGGAGAGGTGATGGTGCAGGTGGGAGGTGACAGTGGCTGGGGGCAGTGGAGGGGGGGAGACGAGGCCAGATTCTGGAGACATTCTGGAGGCAGAGCTCCCAGGCCACACTGTGGGACTGACCTGGTACAGAAGAGAGGAGAAGAAGAAAACACCAATTCGACAACGTGAATATACTTAATGCTACTGAATGGTACGCTTCGAAAGGTTTAAGATGGTTAAGTTTTATGTTATGTGTTGTTTCCTAGAATAAAAAAAAAATTAAAATTTAGGGGCACCTGGGTGGCTCAGTCATTAGGCGTCTGCCTTCGGCTCAGGTCATGATCCCGGGGTCCTGGGATTGAGCCCCGCATCGGGCTCCCTGCTTAGCAGGGAGCCTGCTCCTCCCTCTCCCTCTCCCTCTGCCGCTCCCCCTGCTTGTGCTTTTTCTCTCTCTCTCTCAAATAAATAAAATCTTTAAAAAAAATTAAATTTAAATTTAAAAGAGACAGAGAAAGAAGCATCAGAGATGATGCCAAAGTACTGAACCCAGGCCACTGGGAGGATCGCACTGCCATTGAGAGACGGTGACAGCCCAGAGGGAGCAGGCTTGGTTTGGGCTGGGTTTGGGGTTTGGTTTTGGTTTTGGGGTGGGCGAGAGATGGGGAGCTGGGTGTTGGACACGTTGAATCTGGGGTGCCTAATAAACAAGCCGGTAGGGAGCTCAGCAGAGGGATAGAGACTGGACACAAAGTGCCAGAAACCAAGGGGGAAAGGGAATAAGATCCCCGCCCTGGCAAGCCCGCCCTTAATCCCACTACCTGACATTTATGGGAGTTGGCCTCTCTCTCCCAGTTCCCACAGATCTGGCCCCACAAGGAGCATCTGCCTCAAGGGCAGGCCCCCCTCTGGCCCATCACTCCATCCCCCCTTCCTCCCTCAACACCAGCCACAGCCCGACACAGACTCCAGGCTCGGCAGCTCTCGGAGAACGGGTTTCGAGAAGCTCACCGCCCACTCGTGCCGCCCACCCTGCTTCCTCGCCTGCAGACCCCGTCAAGGCTTGACACGGCTGCTCATTAGAATCGTCTAGCAACGAGCGGAGAACACAAGTAGTAAATATAATCCAGCAGAGTGCAGGAAGACGCCGAGCGGTGCGTGCACCGTGCAATCCCTACACGCAATTGAGCGGGTCCCGATCCTTCCTTCAAAACCCCGGAGGTGAGATGTGTTCCGAAATGCAGCTTTTCTGCAGGCTCTGCAGGTGGATAGAGTGTGCACACATCTCTCCTCGAACACCCTCAGCTCCAAGGCGGCACCTTGTAATCAAACACTAGTATTTCTGCAGCCAAACATATGAACAGTCACACGCAGCACAATAAAGACAGACTATAAACAGCCTGGCTTCAGGTCAGGTCTTGCTGCCCACCGAGGCCCCGTGGGTGAGCCGGCATCGCTGAGGTTGGTGGTGGCGTCTGGACGGCGTGCCTGGCTCGCCGGCTCTCCTCTAAGAGGGGGAGAATCTCCGTGAGCTAACCCGGGAGGCTCCCCGAAGGCCCAGCAGGAGGCAGCCCACGGGCTCTGGTTTAGACAAACCTGGCTTCAACTCCCCGCTCTGCAATGCTCTGACCCTGGGCAAGTGGCCTCATTCTCGGGGGTCTCGGTCCTGGGGGACAGGGAAGGATCTGGCTGTTCCCCTACAGGCCTTGAGCGAATGCAGGCAACAATGCCAAGTGCAATAGTAAAAGCAGCTAAGCTCTACTGAGCCTTACTGTGGTCCTGGTGGGTACTAGGCTCTGTGCTGACAGCATCGCTGTCATCTGCCGCTCCCCCTGCTTGTGCTTTTTCTCTCTCTCTCTCAAATAAATAAAATCTTTTAAAATAATTAAATTTAAATTTAAAAGAGACAGAGAAAGAAGCATCAGAGATGATGCCAAAGTACTGAACCCAGGCCACTGGGAGGATCGCACTGCCATTAAGAGACGGTGACAGCCCAGAGGGAGCAGGCTTGGTTTGGGCTGGGTTTGGGGTTTGGTTTCGGTTTTGGTTTTGGGGTGGGCGAGAGATGGGGAGCTGGGTGCCAAAGTACTGTGACCCTTGTCACACTCCTGGGGGGAAGGCGGCTTCTACTTCTAGCCTCTTTTTTTTTTGAGAGCGAGCAAGTGGGGAGAGGCAGAGGGAGAGAGAGAATCCCAAGCAGGCTCCAACAGGCTCCAAGTCCAGCGCAGAGCCCGAAGCAGGCGGCGATCTCACAGCTCCTAGATCACAACCTGAGCCAAAGTCAAGAGCGGGACGCTCAGCCAACTGAGCCACCCAGGCGCCCCTACTTTTATCCTCTTTTAAAAGAGATCTGGAGGGCGCCTGGGTGGCTCAGTTGGTTAAGCGACTGCTTTCGGCTCAGGTCATGATCCTGGAGTCCCGGGATCGAGTCCCGCATCGGGCTCCCTGCTCGGCAGGGAGTCTGCTTCTCCCTCTGCCCCTCCTCCCTCTCATGCTCTCTCTATCTCATTCTCTCTCTCAAATAAATAAATAAAATCTTTAAAAAATAAAAAAAATAAATAAATAAAAAAAATAAATAAAAGAGATCTGGAGAGGGGCACCTGGGTGGCTCAGTCGTTAAGCGTCTGCCTTCAGCTCAGGTCATGATCCCGGGGTCCTGGGATCGAGCCCCGCATCGGGCTTCCTGCTGGGTGGGAAGCCTGCTTCTCCCTCTCCCACTCCCCCTGCTTGTGTTCCCTCTCTCGCTGTGTCTCTCTGTCAAATAAATAAAATCTTAAAAAAAAAACCAAACAAACAGAGATCTGGAGTAACCTGCCTGAGGAAAGAGAGAGCTCGGACCCCAAGCCCAAGATGATCTGACACAGGCCTTAAACACTGTCTAAAACTTGGGTCAGGCCCGTCGGGTCGACTCGTTCCAACGCTGATCCCCTCCTCACTCTGGTAATAATCCAGTCAAACACCAACCCCTGTGCTCTCTGCCTTCCCATGAAATCTTCCCAAACAAAGCCCCACAAGGGAGGTACTATTAGTTTACTCCTCAACAGCACCCCAATGTGCCCCACACTGATGGGGAGCCCACACATGGGGTCCCCAGACTGATACAGTACGTCTCCTGATCCAGCTAGCTCTAAGGCCACCTGGGACGTGCCAGACCTCCTCCACCACCTACAATATTCTCTGGCCTCTCCACTCCTTTTTTGGTTCCTGTGAAAGCTTCTCCTTCCTTTGAGCTCAGAGGCAGCTCCAGAAGCTGGCCTGGGACTCGAGGCCTGAGAATCATGTAAGCAGCAGGACCCAGGCTGTTTCTCACCAGTGTCCCTAGGGCCCGGCAGGGGCCTGGCACCGAGCAGCCACTCAATAAATCCTGGCTGCTGTTTGCAAGGGGTGAGAATGGTAAAGCCTTTCTGGAATGCAATTTGGCAGGGCTCACCCAAGTCTAAATGCACGCTTCCCTCTGCCTTAGCAATGCCTCTTCCAGGAATCTGGCCGGTAGAAACACTCTAGCACAAGTGACTGAATACAAAAGTGTGGATACAGAAATGTTAGGTCGGGTCACTCCCCAGCTCAAAAGCCTCCCATGGCTCCCACCTTACTAAGAATCGAAGCCCACAGGGCAGTCGAAGGCACAAAATGAAAACTCCAGAACAACAAAGAGGTAGCATGAATCAGCTAATAATGGAGAGAAGATGGGATACTAAAACACTCATTTAATCTTAAGGCGGCAGGGGATGAAAAGAAAAGGCACAAAAAAACATAGGCAATAAACAGAAAACAAATGGCAAGATGGAAGATTTAAATCCAGCCACATCAATAAGGACCATAAACGTAAATGGTCTAAAGGGGGCTGATCACGCTGAGCAGACTCACATGACCCCCAAGCACTTGACATGCAGCTAGTCCAAACGGAGATGTGCTATGTATAAAATATACACCGATTTCAAAAATTTAGTCGGGGGAGAGGGAGATGGTATAACAGGTGCTGGCGAAGATGTGAAGAAATTGGAACTCTTGGGGCGCCTGGCTGGCTCAGTTCATACAGAACGCAACTCTTTACCTCAGGGTCATGAGTTCAAGGCCCACATTGGGCATGGAGTCTACTTTAAAAAAAAAAAAGAAAGAAAGAAATTGGAACCCTGATGCATTGCTGGTGGGAACAAGAAATGGTGCAGCCACTGTGAAAATCAGCAGTTCTTCCAAGTTCAAAACAGAACTCCCACAGGATGCAGCCGTCCCATGCCCAGGTGTACGTCCAAAAGACCTGAAAGCAGGGACTCAGATGATGTACATCAACGTTCACAGCAGCAGTATTCACAATAGCCAACAGGTGGACACAACCCAAATGGCCATCGAAGCATGAACGGATGAACAAATGGGGGTATATACAGACAACGGACTATTATTCAGCCTTAAAAAGGAAATAAACACCAATCCAGGCTGTAGCATGGATGAACCCTGAGGACATGACGCTGAAAGAAGCCAGACACAGAAGGATGAATACTGTATGATTACACTTCTGTGAGGTGCCAAGAGAAGGCAAATTCATGGGGACAGAAAGGAGAACAGAGGCTCCGAGCGGATGAGGGGAGAAGGCGTGTTTAATGGGTAGAGAGTTTGTTTGGAATGAAGAACAAGTTCTGGAATGGAGAGTGGTGATGGTTGCACAACGCTGTAAACAGACTTGACATTGAATCATACCCTTAAAAACAGTTAAAATGGGGGGCGCGTGGGTGGCTTGGTTAAGCGTCTGCCTTCAGCTCAGGTCATGATCCCGGGGTCCTGGGATCGAGCCCCCCATCGGGCTCCCTGCTCAGTGGGGAGCCTGCTTCTCCCTCTCCCTCTGCCCCTCCTCCCACTCCTGTGCACGTGCCCACGCGCTCTCTCTCACCAATAAATAAAATCTTTAAAAATAGACTTAAAATGGTAAATTGTATGTTCCATGTATTTTACCGCAATAAAAAGAATGTAAATATTTCAATGACTTCTACATTGATCACATGTCAGTATAATAGTATTTTGGATATATCAGTTTATATAAAATATACTCCCTTTAGTTTTCCCTGTTTCTTTCTACTGTGCCTACTAGAAAATTTAAGATAACATGTAAGGGGCGCCTGGGTGGCTCAGTGGGTTAAGCCTTTGACTCTTCATTTCGGCTCAGGTCATGATCTCAGGGTCATAAGATCGAGGCCCGCATCAGGCTCTGCTCTGGGCGTGGAGCCTGCTTAAGATTTTTCTCTCTCTCTGCCCTGCCCCACACCCAAGCCCTTTAAGTAAATAATTAAGTAATTAAAATACAATAAAATAGCGTGTAAGCGGCTAGCATTTTATTTCTACTAGACAGTGCTGGTCTCAACATTCCAATCATCAGATGGAGACTCTCAGACTGTATGTTATCTGCCAGAGACACACTTGAAATGTAAAGACACATACAAGCTCACAGCAAAAATTGGAACTAAACTATAAAGGGCCTCGGCAGAGTGGAGGTTAAATAATTTAGGGAAGGCTCCTCAGCTGCTAAAAGAATGGCATTCTAGACTACAGACATGGAACCAACTCTAAGACATTTGTTCAATTTAAAAAGTAAGACGTCGGGGGTGGGGGGCAGACGAAACAGGTCACAGGGACGAAAAGTACGGCATAGGGAATATTGTGAATAATATCATAACAACTCTGTGTGGTAACTACACGTACTGTGATGAGCATTCTGTAACGCAAAGAATCGTCAAATCGCTATGTTGTACTAATACAGGTGGAAACTCCTATGATATTGCACGCTGACCATACTTCAATTGGAAAAAAAGATTCAGATCAATAAACACATAAAAGTAAGGTGTGGAAGAATCCACACAGTCTGTGCGATCAAAGGGAAAAAAACAAGAAGAGCAGCTGAATGAACCCCAAATTCCTCGCAGTCTCTTGGTGGAGAGGGAAGAAATGGGGGGGCAGTAAAAAGACGATCACGGTGTTACTTACACGCCTTTCTTCCTTGTATAATTCATACACAGCCACCCCCAAAAGCTAAGAGTTAAGGAATCCTATTTTAGCCTTGGGGGCCCACGTGTCCATCCCATTTGCAGGACCCTGGAAGCAACTCAGACACCGTTCGATATCCACTGGACACCGTGCTATTCAAGTGTGTGGATCCCCCCCGCCGCCACCCCCTTCCCCGCCCACCCGGGGGAGCTTGTCAGAACCCAATTCGGGTTTGAGAAACTGTGGATCTCGGGCACAGCCCAAGCTGTCTGCAGCAGTAGGTCCAGACTAAAGGCTGGCTGGTAACAGTTAACAGCCCAGAGCAGAGACGGCAATAGACTGCAGCGCTTACAACATGCTTATGAGGCACCACACATTTGACCACACGTGAGCTCAATCAGACTCCACGGAGGGTCCCACCAGCTAGGTATTTTATTTTGTTTTTTTATTTTTATAGATTTTATTTATTTGACAGAGAGAGACGCAGCGAGAGAGGGAACACAAGCAGGGGGAGTGGGAGAGGGAGAAGCAGGCTTCCCGCGGAGCAGGGAGCCCAATGCGGGGCTCGATCCCAGGACCCTGGGATCATGACCTGAGCTGAAGGCAGACGCTTAAGGACTGAGCCACCCAGGCGCCCCCAGCTAGGTATTTTAGATCTACGACCCCATATCTACGATTCCAACCTCCAAATGTCTCTGACAACCATTCTTTTTCTTTCTTCCTGTCTCACTCATTTGGGGGCATGGCCAGGCGGGTGTTCACGTTACCCGGTGTGGGCTCCCCGTCTGAAATATTCTGCATTTCCAAACACCTACGAGGCCTACTGGGGACTGCCATAACTGCAGTGCTTCTGTTGACGGGTGATGTCACCGAGCCTCTGCGGGGGAAGGCGTCGGGCCCCTCTCGCTGACTGATGGGGAAACTGAGGCTCAGAGAGCTGGAGGGCCCTGGCTCCCCGTCTCGCGGGTGGCTCCGGGCCAGCGCTGCCTGGAGTCCTGACCCTCCGCCCCTCGAAGGTCTGGCTGACTCACATCAGCTCACAAGCAAGCTCACAAACACATCCGCTGTCTGGAGGAAGCTGGGCGGCCTCCTCGCTTATGCTAATGAAGACACAACAGAGGGTAAAAAGAGAAAGAGGAGGGAGGGATGGTGCCCCGCTGAGCCCGAGCCTCCGAAGGCTCAGCTGAGGCGCAAACTGGATCTCAGGGCAAACTGGGGTAAGGTCGAGGGCGGTGGTGGGGGGAAGGGCAGCTTCCGGGATTGTGGGCTTGCTCATGGCCGGCGGGGGGGGGGGGGGGGGGG